>NC_053115.1:23490504-23790504 GCF_010015445.1 Perca fluviatilis
TTTTTTGGCTTTGTTTGATTTATTCAAACTCGGATACAGGCTTAGGGGTGCATGACGTGGACAGAAAATGAATCCTTTTTAAAAACTTTTTATTTAAATTTCATGGCCCCAAAATGGAGCTTGGCTCTCATCTTCTAGGATTCCACATGACAAGAATGGTGCAATTTAATTTTTTTTCCCCCTAAGAATAAAATTCAGAGCAGCAGATTTCTTTTTAAGTGTCCAACCTCAGAAAGTTGGCGAATCTTGTTTTTTTCCTGGAGAGGACTTTTATGATTATTTTCTGTCGTTGCAATTTGTTCTGATGTAGATTTGTTGGATCTTTTCTCTGTAGAGTCGTGTGAGACGTGCTTGTGATAAAGCACAATATATTATAAATATATAAATAAATGAACTTGGAACTTAAAAAGGATTGCTGCAGCCGCCACATGTCCCTCCTGGGCGGATCTGGTAAGTGCTGTACTTTATGACTGTGGCGCACATAAGCAGACATACAATAAGAGACATGGTGTCATGTCTGCAGTGAAATGTAGTGTGAATGAGATGACAAAACTGAGGTCAAGGAGAGGGAGCACGCAACTTGTCATGAGTACCACAAATTTACGATCTTCTCGTTTCAGACCTGTTGCACAAAAGCAAAATGTCCTCCGTTTTCTTGTCTGTACCAGTGATGGCTGCTGTCACTGCACTGGTCCCACAATAATGTCATAATCACGGTCATCTGAGCGCTCATCTGCATGTGCTGTGGCATGTAGTGGTCCAATCTCGTTCTTATCCTCTTGCTTTCTTTTTCTTTTCTCCCTTTCGTCCGCTCTTCTCCGTCCAAAATTAGCCCAGGCCATGAGATGGGCCTAGAATAGGAGCCCCGGCCCCCACACTGAGCCTCTTAAAGACCACAGCTGGAGCGAGACAGAAGGACAGGGAGGGCCGGATGACAAGTGTTATCGCCACCATCACCTGCTCCCTGTAAAGCAATTTGTTATAGAGTTGTCACTGCGAAATCCATAGCTTGTCCTGGGGTAAAGAAAGACAGGGTCACATGTAATGAGGATCCAAATCCAGATATGACATAACTGAAGGACAAACAGCTGGTCCATGTTTGTCTATGTGTGTGATATAGAATAAGACGGGAGAATGTCAGAAAGGACACAAGTTTGAAGCCTACCAAACTTGAATCTATATATTGTAAAGTACGCATATATGTGTGCATTTATTTGTTGTTTAGGGGGGAAACAATGGGGAAACTATTTCATTATAAGAAAATGTGTAATTTGGAAAATCCCACAGATGACATTTTGCATTCACAAACACACTATTGCATTCTGTGCGGTGGTATTTTTAGGCAGCCACATTGTTACTGACCTTTACATAGGTCTCTAACTAACACCCCTGGATTTGCACTGATTAAAATGACCTCACACTCTCACATACTGCGTGCACATAACGTCTTGTCTTGTCTTTCTCTACCTGCTGGACACACACAGCACAAAGTTGCAGGGATACAAGCCAGAAGTGTCCTTGAGGTGGGTCATATGTTTCCACATTGGCTCGATGAGACAAACCTGTTTCTGGATCGGGACTGTTGATATGAGCTGAACTACAAACAGGCATTACAGGAGAGGTTCAAGTGCTTGCAGCAGGGAGGAAGATATTTACTCTCCCACCATGAGTCTTCCTGTACGGCATGAAGGCAACTTTTTAGAACTTATTAATCATTTCGGAAAAGGACTAAATTGGGCCCCATACCAAACTTGTAGAAACCAGGCCAGATATAAGCCATGTCAAAAGTCAACCACTATGCAAAAAGTAAGAAGCTACGTCTATGTGGAGTTGTCTCTTCAAACCTCTTGTTTTGTTTATTGATACAGTGTGATTTTATTATCATTTGTTTTAATTACTGTCGCTTTCTGTGTGGACCCAGGAAGACTAGCGAACACTTTGGAAGCTAATGTTGATCCAAATAAAGAATAAACCAATGACAAGTGACCAAAGTCTGGTTTGGGACACAAATGAATTACAAGGCCAAAGTATTTTCTCTGCCCTTTCTCATCCGCAATGACAACTGGAGGAAATTTAAATTACATATGTATTTTGTGTCAAATATTTGCTTTGTGCAGAAACATTTGCTTATACTATATATTCCAGTCCAATGTGATTCTCAGCTTTGAAGTAGACTTTTCCAGCTTCTGGGCTGTTGGGGCCTCAGTCCAGACATCTTGGATCTGGATTGCCCTTCTCCAGGACACTCGCCTCTTGTGTCTTCACCCTCTCTATGAATGGTATCCTTGAATTTTGCATCTTGTTTCTACTATACATGTAGTTGGGCAACTTCTCGGGAAACAAGTTTAATTTTTGAACTGAAATCTGTATATATTTTACAATTGTGAAAGTGCCTTTTAAATGGGTTTCTTGAACCAGTTAAAATCTTAGACATCACTAATTAAGAGGGTTCCACGCAACAGCAAAAATGTTTTAATCCGTTTAATTCTGCAAGAGCATTGCATTGAGACCAATTATACTGGGCTAGCAGGCATATCAAACACGGTCTAAAATGCCCCCTGGGAAGGATTACCTATCTCTATGGAGACACTAAGTTCCTGTTTAATGAAGTGTCAAAGCATGAAAGCTTGACCACTCATAGCTGAAGTTCTCCAAGCAAATAAACGTCTGCTCTACACTGATGACACAAACATCGGAAATGACCTACCTGTCTAATTTGTATTCATTGGAAACACCCATGTTTGGTCTGGTGTTTTCATTTGTATCAATACTATTAATTATCTTGGTGAATACATTTTTTAATTTAACATGGTTGCCATAGGAGGCTTTTTGGTTCAGTTGCACAACTTCCAAACACTAAGTGTGTGGTTATAACCCAGTCCTTATTGGTCAAGAGTCATTTTAGAGAACTATTAATAAACTGAACTGTGCAAAATGCCGAGGCATAACACAGTGAACAAGTCCCGAGGTAAATACTGCACAATTCCATTAGATATAAGATGACATGATAAGTGAGTGCAGGCACATATTATAGGAATATCATTGGGTGAGGCTGGTTGTTCTGAAGTGGCAACACGTATGTGGATCAGTAGATATCACAGGCAGGGACTACTTTCCAAACTAAATATATACATCTCCTTTCCTGCAATCCGTTGGTCTACATACCGCTATTTGTAATTTTCAGACAAAGGGGTGGGGGTGGAGGGAGGGGGGTCACAGACAGCTGACGCACCGCAGCGGAGCGCGGCAGTGCGCATCTTCATTCCCGGCTACAGGAGGAAAGGTGCGCACAATGTCTGTCCCATCCTCGGAAACGGTTCTTCCACTCGACTCGTATCTGATTTAAGCGAGTTTTCTTGCTTTCGCTACTGGGTTACAGCATCGGATTCTGCGCTTTACGACCCGCAGCTGTAGTGATATTTAATTCGGCGCGCAACAACTGAGGAGAAAAGGTGAATGTATCGCTAATAAAGGGCTTTTAGATACATCTAAAACGGAGGACTTATTCTGCCAACGCACTAATTACAATCTCCGATGCCAATGAAGATTATGGATGTACTGACAGGAAATCTGTATGGCATTATTAAATATTAACTGGTGGAGTTTAAAAGCACTTTTCCTCCTTGTGAAGCTCTTTAAGTTCTCCGATGATGGACGGCAGACAATCGTCAAGGACTTTCACACCTGATTGTGCAGCTTTTGCCAACACATGAAGGGAAGAAACATGTTTTGTCTGATGAAATTTCGCCGCTTATCAGACAGCAGCAGGGCTATGGGGATCAGACATGGGTCAAAAATCCAACATCACTCCAAACCCATATCTAAAATATACTTAATTTTTATTTTGCTCCTGCTCATTTTCACACCGAGAGTGGATTCATCGTGGTGGTGAGTGAGAGTGCATTTTCTGATCTGATCATTTAGATCAGTTTTAATAACAGTCGATAGCATAGCCTATATAGGTTACATCCGTAAAACTAAGAGCCAAAGTGAAGTTATAAATGCAAGCGTAGAAAAAGGTTCTGATGCATGACTAAAACTAAAATCAAAATGTAACTCTCTATTTAACCATTTGCTCTTAGTTTTCCTATGTCAGGTATAAGGATGGAAAATTAACCCGTGAAAAAGGCAAAAAAGGGATACCCAACTTTCTTCTGCTTATTTGCCAAACATGATCTAAAAATCTAATCTTGATAAAGCCATTCGCTTGATTTATTGCCAACAAACCTACAACTTGGCTAGTCCAATATAAGGTACAAATTGGAACACTTTCATCTCAGTTCATCTCTGCATGGGAATTTTTGTTGCTGATGTAAAAGATAATGATAATTAAAACATCAATGCAAAGTGAAACATTCAGCACAGCAATGTGTGTCATGTGTTTATAAAGATTAATGGTGTTGGGGGGAATCACCCCTATCCATCCATCTTGCCCAGAGCAAGTGGCAGGTGCAGGCGCTGGTGCATGAATAAATGCCCCTTGATGATTTCTCTTGAGGTTTTAAATGCTCAGAGGAGGAAACCCCCCCCCCCCCACCCTCTCCACCTTATCCCACCCACCTGAAACAGCTGTTCTCATGTGTCAAGGCACACTTACAGAAAATTGTATTTGATGTGTACTTTATATTTAACCAACCACATTGAAGCACATCTAATTCTACGTTTTCTTCCTTTATCTTTGAATTATGGCTCTGCACCCCATACCAATTAGCTGCGGCTTTACAGATGGATTTAGATTTAAAAAAATGCACCCTTTGTAAATAATGTTATGAATGGTAATATCCCAAGAGAGTAAGTAAGAACGTATATTCTATCCTATTTTCCATTGTGTAATTCCATTGCTCTCTTATGCAAATACATTGTGAAAAAAAACCTGGGATTCAATTACTGACAAATTTCAGAGAAAGAAAGAGAGAGAGAGACACAGAACAGGAGAGGCTTGGAAGCTTTGCGTCCAGATGATTAATACTTATTTAATCCTGCTTTGCATTGTTAGGGCCTATTTTTAACTACTGCAATAATTTAGATGAGTTCCATGTGTCTTGCTGCACAGGAACCCATTCCCTCTCTATTTCTATGTGTGTGTCCTCTTGGAGACAGTCAGGGGTCTTTTGGCACAGCCAGTATGTACGACACACAATAAACACAAGTAGTGCTTCTGCTCTGCTTTACTGCTCAGGCAGATAGTAGCAGTTAGAACAGGACTGGGACAGCCATAACAGGAGTGGAAACTGCCTGCTACGTCCGTTTCTGTCTCGGAGGCCAGGCGACACAAATGTGGCTGCGATTAGGGACTATAATGATATCCGGATGGAGAGTGGAGCGTGCAGGCTTAGAGAGGGAGGGAGGGAGGAGAGGGTGGGGGGCCTGCGTCTGCATATGGTTGATCTGTGAGGCAGGGAGGGAAAGGCCTGAGTGGTCACTTGCACTGTAGATGACTTTCCTCATGTCCAATACCACCAGCATGTGATCCGCCCTTTTAGGAGTTGCTACAAAAGAAAGGGATTATGTCTGAAAAGAGCAGGAATCAAAGGCCTGTCACAGGGAAAGAGGTGTTTTTCACTGAACGTGAGGAATTTAATAATCTCTTCGACGTTCCTGAATATCTGAGTCTCAAGTAGGGGTATGGATGTGAAGAAAAATAGACACGCTAGTATAGCCGAGAGTCCAATCGGTAAACTCGATATAAAAAGGAAAAGTTTGACATTTTGGGAAATACATTTATTCGCTTTCTTGTTTGAGTTTCTGAGAATTGAGTTTGATGACAAGATCGATATGGCTCTTATATCTGTATGATAAATATGAAGCTCCAAACAGCAGCCGGCTAACAAACTTAGCATAAAGACTGGAACCAGCTAGCCTGGCTCTGTCCAAAAATAACAAAATCTGCCCTACTATCATCTCTGGATCTTCCCAACACATTGCATCTTGTATGGGGCGGCTGTGGCTCAGGTGGTAGAGCGGTTGTCTCAATCAGAAGACACTGAACCTCGAATTGCTCCTGATGCTGTGCCGTCGGTGTGTTAATGTGTGTATAAACGTTTATCTCATTATCCCGTATGGCAGCCTCGGCCAACAGTGTATGAATGTGTGTGTAAATGGTACCTGTACTGTAAAAGCGTCTGAGTACTCATTAAGACTTTAGTTTAAGTTAAAGTTAGACTAGTTAAGACTAGAAAAGTGCCAGATAAATGCATTACATTTTTTTTGTTTACTACAAAAACCAAAGTGTAGAAAAGTGAAACTGAAGCTTTATAGTGGGTTTGGGGATAGGAGGGTTATGGGCCGGACTATTTCTTGGTCGGGACAAGGAACTGGTCCCAATCAATTTGAAGATATCAGGATTTTTTTTACAGATTCAATATCTCCCACTTACGACCCCAAAAAAGTAAACAGACTAGTGGCAAAATGGCTGTAAAACCACCATCGCTGACAGTTACACTTAAATCAAATATTAATACTAATACAATTTATTCAGCCATTTAATATAAGATACACAGTTTGTTTATACCTGGATTTACTTGTTAATGAACCACTACAAATACACAACACAGCAAAAGTACATGTAGCTAATTCAAGCTATTTATTGGCATGAACAAAAAGTTATCAGCAAGGGTAATCATCTAGCAATAATGCATGAACACTCCCAAATCACATTCTGCCGACACTGCGTGAATGCCACATAAGAGCAAGCGGAGATAACCCTGATGACATCATTATGACATCATCATGAGACTTGACACAGCTCCTCCAGAGCCACAGAAGACAATACACCGTACGACATTACACAGGTTACGCTAAATAAATAAACATCATGTGTAAAATTGGTAGGGTGCCCTTTTAACTTATCACGACGAGTACTGTGTCTGCAGGTACATCGGAGCGCTGGGTGCTCGGGTGATCTGCGATAACATTCCCGGCCTGGTGAATAAGCAGCGGCAGCTGTGCCAGCGGCACCCGGACCTGATGCAGTCCATCGGTGAGGGAGCCAAAGAGTGGATCAAAGAGTGCCAGCACCAGTTCAGACACCACCGCTGGAACTGCAGCACGCTGGACCGGGACCACACTGTGTTTGGCAGGGTGATGCTGCGAAGTGAGTCTGCACATGTGTGACTGGGATTTCTATCTGTGTGGTTCCTTTGTACGTGCGTGACAGTGGTTGTTTACATCAGTGACACTCGAGTTAATCATCCTCGTAAATGTCAATGCTGTTACCAGATAAGCAGAGAATTAATAGGTGTCATTAAATCAACTTTGCTCTAGAATACAAACAGAAAGAGAAAGTGTATTTTTTTTACCTTCTCTGGAATAAGGGAAGATTGGGAAAGTGGATGTTCTCCGAAAACAAGTAGCAGATCTGGAGATCCACACTGGTGATGTATAAACAGTAATAGGAGATGTAAATATTTGGGTAGATGTTTCTGGCAGCCAGACAAAGCTTTACTCCTTGACATATCGCCTGTGTTCTGCTTCATTGCGTGAGCAGGAATGAGAACAGGAGGTGGGTGGGAAAGCCAGACCAAATAACCCCCAAAATCTCCTCTGGTCTGAAAGAAAAACACAGCCCAGTGACTGAGAAAGCTGCCATCTGTGCAAAATAAAAGGTGAAAGGAGAGTCGGCTGGACTGTGATGTTATAGCTCACATGCTGCTACCTCTGTCTGGACCATCCACCATAAATGGACTGATTTCTGTGCTCATGCTGTCTGGAATATACTGAAGAAAGACTGCTTTACTGAGCAGTAACACAGTGAACTCGGGCACTAAAAGAACAGCTTGATTCTTACCAAAGAAAGCCAAAGTTGAAGCGTGGTTTCCGACTTTACAATACTAATTTAAAGTGGCGTAAGAAAATCTGCAAAAATGTTCCATTGTAAACAAGACATTTTCTGAAGAACTTAATTGCAACACCTCTCTTCCCTGTGCACCCAAGGCAGCCGTGAGGCAGCGTTCGTGTACGCCATCTCGTCAGCAGGAGTGGTCTACGCCATTACCAGGGCCTGCAGTCAGGGGGAGCTAAAGATCTGCAACTGTGACGGCCACAAGCGAGGGCAAGCTAGCGATGACAAGGGCAAATTTGACTGGGGTGGATGCAGTGACAACATCAACTATGGCATAAAATTTGCCAAGGCCTTCGTAGATGCTCGAGAGAGGATGGTGAAAGACGCTCGCGCGCTGATGAACCTGCACAACAACCGGTGCGGTCGGATGGTGAGCAGCAGCTTTAATTTTAATGTTGATACTTATTTAAGACTTATTTCTAGATTTACTGTATGAGCCTGTGCCCTACTCTAAGAGACAAGAGCACATTTTACCACAATTTAACTCGTTATATTGAATAGATACTATCAATAATTTACAGAAAATGTTCCTTCAAGTAGGCATCCCAGTAAGCACACATACGCCGCTGCGATGTATGCAAAAGATTGCTTCATTGACAGTGTGAATACTGTGAGATTTTTGTATACGGTTTGTATCAAATACCCCTTTAGACATCCCTTTAATACTTAGGTTTGATTTATACTAGGCCTGTAACAATTATTAAATAATTGTCTAACCGCAATTTCTTTTACATAAATTGAGGTTATTTTGTATAACTTGACAACCGCAATTAAAGCATTAGAGCTTTTTTTCAAATGAGATTGGTCACACTATTGTTTGGATCCATCACACACATTTGCAGTACCAGCGTCGCATCACCTATAACAGTAACGTTAGCTAGCCTACAATACTAGGATTCCTACCAGAGGACCCCCCACCGCAGTTGCAAGTCCAGTCGGCTTTCGAAGGTTAAAAATCCACCGAAGCACCTTTAGATGTATTTAACTAAATAATGTAGTTAACGTTAGTCCGTCTGAGGTGTTTAATCTACTATGGTGCTTTGTTTAATTAGTAACGTTAGAATGTTTTATTATTGTACAGTAGGCAATATGGCAAATCAAACTTCAGCATTTTTTATCTTGGAAATAGCCTTGTATTTCACTCGCTTTTTCCAGAGCTTTCAGCAGATGGAGTTAGAGAACTGCGTTATATATAAACGCTAGTAAGTTGTCCTTGAGTTTTGCATCAATGTGATAAACATTTATTTGTTAACCATTTGTTTTACTGGATTAGACAAAAACAGACATTCCCAACAGGTTGTGTTCTATATCTCAATTAGGGCTGCAACTATCGATCATTTTTATAAGCGATTCATTTCCCAATTATTTTCTCACTTGACTGATTAATCGTGTGGTCTATAAAACCTCAGAAAACCATGAAAAATGTAATTTCTCAAAAATCTACTTAAATTTTGAGTGACTAATCAATAATACTAGCACTCCAATCACAATTTCCAGAAAATTCACTATTTCACAACATATATAAATATCAATTAGGGCTGGGCGATATGGAGAAAATCAAATATCACGATATTTTTGACCAAATACCTCGATACTGATACTGCAACGATATTGTAGTGTTGACTATTGGTGCTTTCACAAAATATTTACACAATGAGATTTTTGATAAATAATCATCAGTAATCTGGATATAATGACTAAGTGGGTAAAGGCAAATAATAGAACAGTTACAACAGTCTGGTAAGTTCAGAAAATAATATAAACTTTACTTTAATGCAGCCTTTAAAACCAGGAAAAGACACCACTTATGCCATATCACGATATCCAAAATCGAAGACGATATCTAGTCTCACATCACAATATCGATATAATATCGATATATTGCCCAGCTCTAATATCAATATTGCAATATAAAATTAAATATACCATGAAAGAACGTTTTATTTATGTAGTCCACCGATGATCTCAAGTGATAAATTAACGACTCGACTTCCCTTTTAAGAGAAGAAGAGTAAAATATTCCTCTGGGTAAAGACAACACTCCTGGCAACAGGCAACAAAGTAAGAATCAACTCTCCCAACAGCATATATTATGAATTTGCTTTCATCAGTTGATTTAGTTTTAGGCTCAACACAGACAAGCCAGGTTGTTTCAAAAAACGCTTTGGAGCAACACACCTTAAAGTAAACTCCAGTCAGATTGAAGCAGGGCTGATCACACCTAGGCTACATCATATAGGCTTAACACCCTGTCACCTTTGACCTCTGCTCTAGGCAGTAAAGCGCTTTATGAAGCTGGAGTGCAAGTGTCATGGGGTCAGTGGCTCCTGTTCTCTGAGGACCTGCTGGCTGGCGATGTCAGACTTCAGGCGAACTGGAGACTACCTTCGCAAGAAGTACAACACAGCCATCGAGGTGACCATGAACCAGGACGGGACGGGCTTTATGGTTGCTGACAAGGACTTCCAGGGAAGCACCAAGAATGAGTTAGTGTATGTCGAGAACTCACCAGATTACTGTCTCACAGACCGCTCAGCAGGTGAGTGAATGAATAAAGAATTAGTTTTTTTGCATGATTATGCTTTTTAAAAAGTGGAAAAATCAGGAGCTCCTTGCAAAGAGTGAAAAATGTGTATTGATACTTTAGATGACCATGAATAAAAGAGTGGGACATGGTGGCCCTCATTTATCAACCCAACACAGAAACCAGCACAGATATGAGCGCAAAAATCATCTTACAACAGGCTTCACGTGTGATTCATGAAACGTTCATATCACACCAATCAGAGCGTAAGAATGGTCGTACATTGATAAATGCAGCGGCTGGAAACGGTCGTTATTTAAATACCACGCCCCAATGTATTCTGGGTTTTGAGGCCTCGCCCTTACAATTTACGACATGGCGAGACGTAATCCGGCTAAGAAGCGGCACTTTTCAGAAGTGGAGATTGAAACCCTGATATCTCAGGTTCATTTGCAGTAACGTGTGTACTTTTTGGCAGCCTGAAAACTGTTATTAAAGGCTGTAGAAAGAATGCAGAATGGAAAGAGATCACTGATGCGGTCAACAGTGTTGCCGTAGTAAATCGGACTCCAGCTGAAGTTAATTTAATTTATACATACTTGACATATGTATGCTATAGTCCGAATAGTGATTTACAGGCTTATATTGCAATCTCTTAGGCCTACATATAGGTGTACCTATATTTAAATAAACACACAGTAGCGGAGTTTACGCAGTGTCTTTTATTTTACTCGTTTTACTCTTTTTTTTTTTTTTTTTTTCATGAGTCAGAGTCAGGCAACCGTGAGTTGGCATCGGGTCACCTGGCTCCATGACTACATTTATGGCACCCTGCTTTCCTGCGCAATGTTGTGGAGAACCCCACAGGCCAAAACAATGTTGCAGACTTTTTTCTGCCGTGTATAGGGTCCCCGCCGCTGGTGTAAGACAGTGCAACCTGCCCTTAATCAATCCAATGGAGCGCTCGACCGTGGCCCATGTGCGTACGTGTGCACTGTTGTACCGGCGCGTTACGGTCTTCTAAAAGAGCCAGATGCCGATAAGTGATCAACTGAGGACTTCTCCTTCTCCTGTTAAACTGATTATATGCTGCACTGCAAGTCTACACTGATTCGAAAACGTGCATACACAAGTTTAAACTTGACGTGAGATTTGATCGTAGCCTCCGCTCACATCCATATTGATAAAGGCCGAGCTTTGCGTGGAAATGAGCATACGCCGGTTTTACGTTGGTTTTCTGTCGTACATTCTTTCCTTAATGAGGGCCAAAGACTAAGACAATAGTGGCTGTAAATGTACATGGTGAAGTGTGGGTGTAAAATAATGAAATAATTTTTAATATAAAATATTGCAACACCAAATTTACAATTGAGTATATTGTTAAACAGGTGGTTGGTCCTGTGTCACTTAAAAAATCTATGAGAATAAGAGACTCGTCCACTGAAGGCTTGCATTCTTTCACAGCTTAACGTTCAATGGTTTGACCTTTAACATCTCATTTAATTCCTAGTGTTTGCTTTACCTTGTTAAACTCAGTCTCTCTCCTCCAATCCAGCCCCTCCAATAGAGCGTGAAGGAGTTCACTAGCTCACTGTTAATAGGTTAGGTAAGTAGTAGGCTAGTGCATATGTGCAGGGGACATGATGGTACTTTGAGATTCTCCCACTCCTCCCTGCTGTTAGCTTGGTGTGTGTTCACTAAAGGAAAGGCTGTCTTTCCTTGTTAAAAGGTGATCTTAAAAGGAGCTTATGACCCTCCTCGGCACTAATCTCCATTGTATAGGAATTCATAGCCTAAGGATACATGCAGACTTATTTTTCAAATCCTTCCTTTGGTCAGTATAAGGCTCCACTCCCTAGAGCCTGAAGGGAATATCTCCTCTTATCCTTTTCTCTTTACTCCAGGGATGCTCTGTTATTAGACATGGCATCTGATCTTAGGCTTAGATTTCACACTTGAGTACATCACCTTTGTGTTGGTCTCTGAGACTATTCTGTCAGCGTCTGTAAGCCAATACCGTGCCAAAGAGTTTGGAGTTTCAGTTTTCGGCATCAAAATATTCACTGGTGTTCTGGTGGTTAACTGCCAATATTAGCATTTCTACAGTATGTCAATAACTGGAGGTTTTCCAAAATGCAATTAAGTTGAGCTGATATGTGACTAGGACTAACAACCACTGAAGAAGAGTTACTCAAGACTTAATTTGGTTACTGTAATAGGAAAGGTACATGGTTAGAACTATCACCCAACCCTCCTGTCCCCCTCAGCTCTACAGAGCGTTGCAGCCAGGGTGCGATTTGTGAAGAAAGCAGAACAAAACAACAAAACGAAAACATGCAAGAATTAAATCCACCCTTCCAATACCATGGATATAGTGCCACTCGGCCGGCCATGCCAAAACACTTATGCACTTCAATATCCAATGGAAAATAAACTCAAAATGTAATAGCACATTATGTCAACATAAAACACAGCACTTTCAAGCCAGAGAGCGGAGTTCACTATGCGGCGAAAACAAAATACTTTCACCCAGGAAACGCTCGTTCATTCCCCTGGTGTGTTTTAATCCAAATCCGATCTTTTTCCTAAACTTAACTAGTCGTTTTGGTGCCTAAACTTAACTGTCATCACTGCATGACGCTAACTTTTTCTGGCTTAACTCAACTACCATGGCCCCTGAAAGGGCCGTCATCTGGCGGTGCCTGTAGCCGGCTCACAGTCAACTATTGGCGGCTAAACAACTGCCGCTCCGTAGCGGCTAAATACAACCAGCAACTGCTGCTCGGATTTTATCGTTCTATGGCACTGTAGACTGTTCACGTTACAGCGCTTTATTTAGTTTAAAATACTTCTATTTTAGGTATATATAATGAATATATGGTCGAGGCTATTGGAGAAGTAGATTTATGTAGATGATTTGATTGAAATTTATTTTGAACTTGTAAAAGAAAACAGAAAAAGTTATACAGAAAATAATAATATTACACAAATTAGAAAACAGAGATATAACTAATACTATTTTGTTTTGACATATCCGAAAAGGAGTGGGAAGCAGTATACCTTTATTTAATCCCACCCCTTAATTAATGAAAAAACTAAACAAAAATACCAAACATTCACTTTCAGATGTAGCATATTTTTCTTTCCGACTCAAAAATGTTGTATATTTCATGGTGTGTTAATAAAGGGCAGGGGGTATACAACAACATTGCTGTGAACTAAATCTTACTTTTCATTATGCTTGAAAATAACTATGATTTTGACATTTCTTTACAGGCTCCTTGGGCACAGCAGGCAGAGTGTGCAACAAGTCCTCCAGAGGCACGGACGGCTGTGAGGTCATGTGCTGTGGGCGGGGCTACGATACCATGCGTGTCAAACATGTCACCAAGTGCGAGTGCAAGTTCAAGTGGTGCTGCGCTGTGGAATGCAAAGACTGTGAAGACTTGGTGGATGTTCACACCTGCAAGCCTCACAAGCGACCCGATTGGCTGGACATAACCTAACACGGAGACCTGACCAATCACAAGTCACCACTGACTCAATAACCTGCGTGCTAATGACTGCATTTTGTTATGGGATATATAAATGGGATCTCTTAACTGTAATACCTCTGGCTTATTTTTGATCCTTTGACACTTCCGGAAGCAGAGACTTCACAGACATTGATGCTAAACTGGAAATTAGGCCCAGTTACTGATCGTGCTGCTTTAATAAGTGTTTCTGAGAACAATTTGTTGAGCTTTTTTTTAAGACAAACTTTGAATCTTTGATACAAAATGGCTGAATGTTGTTTTATTCTGTTGTAAATACACCCTTCAGTGTTTCCCCTAGGTTGACTGCTTTAGTCTGGGTGGGTTGGTGGGGGGGGGGGTTCTACCACCACACCAAATTCTATTCTCAATTTAACACTTTAAAGTTTCTTTAAATATTTATTACTAGTTTTAGTTTAGTTTTTGTTTAGTAACTTTTCGAAATTCACATTAACCATTCTTCACATCGGCATGAATTAGATCCACCGCACAGCACTTATTTAAAAAGAAAATATGTCACTTTTAAAGCTGGTTCGCCTGTTACTCCTGTTATTTCATTACAAGCAATGTAGCATTTAAAAGGCTATTTTTTAAACAGAGTCTGGCGCAGTGCTCACTCCACATAAAGTGCTACATTACACCCCTCCAGCAAACTTCACAGAGAACAATAGGGACAAAACAGCATCACCGATCTGTTTTAACCAAATATTCTCCGGTTCAGCTCAGCTAAAAACCCAAAAATTCTACTGCGCCTGTTTGTCACCGGTAGGCTCCCGACAACGTTTCAACTGACTTGAAGTTTTTTCAGGCCAGGCCGAGTTTCCCGTTGGCCTTGCGGCCCGCCGGAAGTGGAAAAACTGCCCTTGTTTGAAGCAGAGATATGTAGTAATGCCTGATTGTTTTACAGTATGCAAAGACTGTGTGAGAACATGACATACTTCTCATACTGATGATCATAATAGCAGTAATATTTAGCCTGAAGAGACCGAGACATAAAGAAAGAAAAATGTAATATTGCAAAAACCCTGACATTGTATCATTTAAAATGATATTAAGTATGCTACTGCAACAAATACAAAAGATAGTTGCTGCTAATGAGTGCAACTCTAACATACTAGTTTCTATTAGAATAAGATCAGACAATCGCGCTGTGAACCGGAAGCAACCGCAAACAGGAGAACAAGCAAGGACTTTCAGTTAATGTAAAGTCGCGGGCAAAGCTGAATTTTGGCAGGTTCCCAGTCATATGGACCTTGGACTATTGTCTGACAGGGTTAGATTTCTCATACAGTATTCCACGTCATGTCATTTCTACCTCTGGTTCTTTGTTTTTGCTTCCCATGTTTTGATTCAATACCACACCGACGGCCTAAAGCAATTGTCCTTAGGCTGTGTTCAGACAGACAACAGCACTGCGTAAAAACAAACAGCCCCCTCATACATTTCAATTAGGCTACTGCGGCAAACAACGTAAAACCATTGCAGCAACACAAGGCACTGTGTAGGCCGATCGAGTACATACATTTGATGGAGATGACTTACTTTAACGTGAATGCAGAAATTCTACTGTATACCTGATGACTGTCAAAAGACGACCAAATGATTTTCGATGTGACGAATTTCCAAAGTTGTCAAATCCAGTGTCATAATATTACAAACTGCTGTGCAATGACTCGGTGCCTGATAAATTCTTCAAACTCATGGATTTACTATTATGACCATCTCATATCATCAGTACCATAAACAACGTGCCCCCACCAAAGCAGCTGTTTTTGATCTGAACACCCGGTTAGCCATCATGCCTGCAGCCTTTGTTGTTTGCCAAGATTTACCTACTGCCAGATTCTCTTGGTCATAGTTGTTAAGTGTTAAGACAGTTAACTCCAGAATGCTATGTTTTTTTTTTTTTTATCTTTCAAACCTTTATCAGATGCAACTTTTTTTATTTTAATTTTGTTAAAAAAAAAAAAAAAAAACGTCCCTACATCCTGTTAGCTTTTAAAAGTTATGGATCACTGATTGTGAGACACATTTACTTTAAAGATTATTTTTTGGGGGCTTTTCCCTTTATTGGATAATGACAGTGGATAGACATGAAAGGGGGAGAGAGATGGGGGATGACACGCAGCACAGGGCAGCAGGTCGGATTCGAACCCGCACCGCTGCAAAGGACTCAGCCTACATGGGGCGCACGCTCTTACCGGGTGAGCTAGAGGCCGCCCCCACACATTTACTTATTTTTAAGATGGTATCGGACCCCGTGCTTTCCCCTTGGATCAATGTCCAGGAGCTTCATGCTTAGATAATTATGTTTTCTTTTACCTGCTGGGTCTCAGTTGGTGAACTGAAACTTTACTGATCTGAAAAAACATTCTGTTAATGTGATGCAGGTAAACGATGTCTCATTTTTAATTAGCCTCACTGTCATTACCTCCAGCTTTAACAGACACCACAGCTGTTTCTGCTGCTGATAATGTAATGCTACTTCCATTAAAAGTAGAAAGCCTTAGAATGTACATTAAAAAAACATGTATATGCTGCTATATTGTCATAGATCATAACTAAAACTGAGCAGCAAGATATATACTGTAAATCTGAAGATCCTAATTACACAGAAAAATATTAAAACATAACGTTTCTGTCCACATTAAACTAAAGTTGTTATCATATAAATTCTGTTTCCAGTGTATGCCTCTCAGTGGTGGGCTTAAGGTTGTAAGTGCAGTCTTCATTGCGAAGGCCAGTACAGCATGTTTCTCCTGTCATCGTATTGTGACAGACCACTTTTACAATGCAATCTTATGCAACTGTGCTTTCAGTCCTTTGTGCACATATTCACTGGCTCGGACTGGTTTGTGAGAAGTTAAGTATTTCATGAAACTGGGCCAAGACATTGCAGAAAGAGCAGTGAAGTAGCTACGGACCCTGAATTTGACTTTTCAACATCTGGTAATGCAGCCAGACGCATGCTAGGCCATTGGAGACACAACCCTCAAAGGGGTTTATAGATCTAAATGAATCTGACAACAAGCTGTGGATGCTGGGAGTCAACAAATTTTTTCAAGTCCACGTAATGAGGAAGGGAGCCAAAGCAAAGTGCTTTGAACAAGGCCAAATGACACACCATGTCAAACGTTCACAAGTCAAAAGTTAATTGCAAACAAAGGAGCCTGTTTTGAATGTAAATGAAGAGCACGTTGGCTGTGTTTTTCTTAAAGATTAGAAAGGTGAGACCTGATAACATACAGTGAGGGCTGACCTGGGCCTGCGCTGCTCTGGCCCTCAAAAGTTCATATTTCCATTCCCCAGTTCTACTGACAGCACAAAACTGACAATGTCAGTCTGCTATGAAATTTAACATTTTAATCCTGAAACCACATTGGAAACCACTGGGCCTGCACTGATCTGTACTATGGATTTGGATTGGTTGAGGGTGAATGTCATAGTTACTGTTGCCTATGTGAGGTCACTTAGGTCTAGTCACAACTTCGACATCCCATTAAACGTTTTTTAATTTTCAGATGTACTGCAGTTAGCCTACATTTCAGCCAACCAAAAAATATGTGTAGTTGTTACTGATACCCTGAATGTTTGACTGTTCAATTAAGGCTGATGCTACATTTTTACATCCAAGTCAATGTTTTCCTCTGTCAGTGTTTGGTGCAACAGTGTCCTAGTTTGTATTACTGTCTCTGGAAGTATTTTCACCTTTGTATTGCAGGTCCCAAAATACCTTACTGGCTCTATATTAAACCTTGTTGATCCACTCCCTCTGTCACTCCTATTAGAGGTCTTCCATTCCCTTCCAGCTTATATGGTCTCATGTGTTTTAGCAGGGAGTGAATAAAGAGAATGCAACCAACTGTGTTGGTGTTTTAAAGCTCAGTCAGCTCAATGCTAGGATATTCCAGATTATATTTTCCAGAAACGTAACTGGACTGGCAGATAATGGGCGTAGATAGCAACATAATTTAAATCACAAAACATATCCAAACATTATCTTTAAGGAATCTTAAAATTAAAATGAAATCCTTATAAGGTATACTTTCATCGAACAATTAGCTAAACTGTGCGTACACACAGTAGATTAATAACGCTTTGCTGATCTCAAAATCTGCCATAGTATCCGTGCCGCTTTGTCCCCCACACTGTGTGATCCAGTTTAACTCTGTAAAAATAACAGGAGCAGCATCGCAGGCATTCTCTTCCATCATGGTGATATCAAATGGGCATCTCAATTTGACAACATTTCAGAGCTAAATTTGGCCCAAGGGAGAGTATGGTCCACACAGATGTTCCACATTCAGGGAAATCAGGAGAGAGAAATGTTATCATCCATGCTTTTACATTGTAATGGGTCACAAATGATTAAGTGTTGTGCAAGTTCATACTAAACATAATTCTCCTTGAAACACTGTGCTCCATCTAATCATATGATTAATATCTATAAAGTACAGCAATATGGGAAATATGTTGGTATACATTCCCTACTGAAGGGAGCTGGAATTGGTGCTCTCTACTCTATTTAGGAAGTGTTGAAAATCTGTCCCAGTAGTTTCACTGTTTTTCTTGGAAGAGAGGATGCCCCTTATGACCCTATCAGCAGTAATTGAGCTTTATGTGGACATGAAATTGGACTTGACAATAGCTGCTATGTAGTGTATTTATTGTCCTTGCCAAGTGACATCATACACATTTTTTACTGGGAGAATCCAGCTATAAATCTCACATACAGTTTCTATAGCATTGACAAAGGAAAATAGTCCCACAAACAGACTAATGTAAATTATCTTATTACAGCAAGATCTTTATATTGTACATACAATAAATGTAGTAATGTAGTGTCTTTCTCACGCATACAGGGGCACACAGATATTGACGCCCATGTTAAATGAGCAAATGCATAATCCTTAACTTTATTCAGCCAACTCACATGCAGTCGATTTATTATGGTCATACAAAACTGATATTTGGCATCTAGACGCTGATTCACTCCCCACAATCATACACCAAGATCAGCACAGCAGAGACTGTGGAGTGGTGATAAATACTTCCCATAAGAGCCACATTAGACACAGAGCCTGATACAAGCCATTATGTGAATTTTATATAAGCCACAAGTACCAGCTCTGCCATATGCCTACTTTCCTGCTTGGCACGAGAGACCATGAAGGGAATAAATTATGCTGTGAACTGAGGGGAGTAGCTAAATCCACCAACAACCCACTTGATGGCTATGCAGGCTTTGCATATTAAACTGCAAAAAGATAATGGCGTGAGCAGACAATGTCGTCTTGTGAAATGGCATTCATGTACATGTACATGGATAAAAAATTATGGCTGTTGACGGATTGTTGAGTGTTGCAGATGCATAAACTAAGTACAGGAGCTCAAGCAGGTTAGCTGTAATAATATGAAAGAGTAAAGCAAGCTGTCACCCCAACACATTGGTTTGACTTGAAACAGTTTACTATTGCTAGGCTGAGTATGAGGTGTGTGGAGATGACCTCAGTACAATGTGTGACAAAACCATATGTTGAGTTTACCATGCAGCCTCTATTACACTGAAACAATGTATGCAAGAAACAGTTATGGTTACCTTCCTAACGCCAATATGCAGTATCAGGCTCTACTATAGACCTTGCAGGGAAAAAGCCTAATAGAAAAAAAACACCAAAACAACACAGAGGGGAAAAATACATGGCAAAACCAATCCGCCCATAACACACAAAACACTCAAACATAAGAATAAAAGGATACTAACTGACTGTGCAAAACAACAACAACAACAACAACAACAACAACCACAAAGTAGGCCCAAAAGGTAAAAAAATACATGGCAAAACCAATCCCATAACACACAAAACAGTCAAACATAAGAATAAAAGGATACTGACTGTGCAAACCAACAACAACAACAACAACAACAACAACAACAACAACAACCACAAAGTAGATCCCAAAAGGTAGATGAAAGCAGCATAAAAAGAGAAATCAGCAAAACAACACTGTTCATAAACAAATCTGCAGGTTAACAGGCCAGCAGCATCAACAATGTATGTCATTAATGCCAGGCACAGAAACAAAAGAGCAGAATTAAGACCTCACTGAACATTAGCACGTTAGCAAAGGCAGTACGTACCTTGGTAAAGTGAAGCAGTCTCAGCGAAGTAAAACATCTTTGGTAAGAGTTACCCATTGACATATATGTAAGGAGTTACCATCATAGCTGACAGGAAAACTGCTTCCGGCTTGAAATGGCGTTTAAAGTCCACAGCTGATGAATGACTGGTGAAATTGTTGAATTCCAGCAGAAGCAGACGAAAGGATGGGATGATTTGTATAGCTTAACTACTCCACTAAACCTAAAACAGGACTTATGTTAGCATGTAAGATTCCAAATGAAGTACGACATTTGCGACAAGTGGATTCGGAAATGTTGTTAGCAAACGAACAGTGTTAGCAGCAGGCTAGTAGTTCAAACATCAAACCAGTGGGCAGGGCACTGATAGTTTAAATAGCCCGCCCTATCACAAAGGGGTGTGCTTGATTTGTGTTGGGTATATGTCATAGTCATAATAATAATAGTACCTAAAAAACAGATTTATACAGATTTTTTCAAAACATAGTGCTTTAAATGGTAGGACCAGGACTGAAACATTTCAGGACAAATAGAAATGCCAGACAATTAAAAAAATACCTAAATAAAATGCCCAACATAATATAAGATAAAAGCAATAACAGACAAGTGTACGTCTGCCTGAACTAGCTCAAAATCACTCTATTTGGAGATGGATGGCCTCACAAATAATGTCACCTCCCTGGCAGTTTTCCATGACCCAGTCAGTCTAATGTTTCATAGCTGCTGATTATTAACTCACTGGGTGGTCATCAGGGGACTAAACCCAACTACATGAAATATCTCATACTGTCATAATTACACAGCTCATTCTTGTAAGGATCAATCTGTGGGCTACACATTTAAACAGACCAATGGACAGACATAACACACCTATGTGAGAATTGTTTTTTTTTTTATACTGGAGGCAGATGTTTTAGGAGATTAGTCCAACACTGAATGAAACCTTCAGGGACACACTTGGCAAAGATCCCAGGCCTCAAGAGTTCATTAATTCATAGTGCTGGTGAGCTCAGTGGGCTGGCAGCATGGCATTACCACATAAAAACTCTTTTTTAGTGGGTCAACTGGGTCAAAGCGTTTGCGTGTCTGTATAGGACATAATTTCCCACCTGCGAGGCTTTCCCACACAAGTATATGCTCCAAATCTTCATTTTAGCATTTAATTTTTCTTACAAACCCTACTGGCTATGGACATACATGTTGTAAATGTCCTAAACATCTCTTATCATTAAGGACACAAAGAGATAAACTTAATTCAAATACTCTCTGTCTACACCACATAGTCTTTTTTGCTGTTACCCTGACAATGACGCACTCCGGAGGTCAGCAAACAATTCATGTTTCAACAGGGAGCATGAAACCGCGCTCTGGCACTGAGAGCAAACACTTGAGCACCCGTCAACAGTCATCGACAGCGATTTTCATTACTGCTGCTCGCCACTTGAGCGTGAGTGTATGGAGTATGATTATGGCACCAATGGTTCACTGGGAACGTGCCACATAAAAGCATCTGCTGATGGTGGTGGAGTGGTGTAATCATAGTGACGGCTCTTGGCTTTATATAGGGAGGAGAGAGGAGGGTGGCAGAGTGAGAATTTTGTCCTTAAACAAGATACTAACTCCCTATCAATACAGATGGGATTTAAAATATGAAGGGGAATTGCATCCACTGTGCAAAAAGAAAGTATTTAAATATGTCTGCCACTTTATGTTGAAAATTGTTTTTGAACAGACCAAAATTTGAACAGCCCTGTTTGTCTTGTTTAAACAGGTACTCGCAACTAAAGTCACATATTCAGTATGTACACATTCATTTAGAAAATACGGATTCAGCATTTTAACAACAATAAAACTGAGGACCTCCACAACAAAACAAAAATCACAAAAGGAAGTTGCACTGAAAGAGACATTTATTGTAAGTTTTGCCTTCAAACTCACCCAAGAGTAGTTACAATATTTTAAACAGTCTCCTGTCTTCAGCATGTACCCTTTATATTTCGGTTATGCAATTTAGAATTTCACATTTCAAGTGTCACAAATTGAAACAGACTTATTATAAACCATGGAGTGAGATGCAAAACGGAATCTTTAGAGTAGACCGCGGTTATTAAAAATATAATAAAGTGGCCGGGTTGGCTCAGTGGGTAGAGCAGGCGCACATATACTGAGAGGTTTATGCCTCAACGCAGAGGTCCAGGGTTCCGACCTGTGACGATTTCCTACATGTCTTCCCCCTCTCTCTCCCCTTTCTCACCTAGCTGTCCTGTCAAAAATTAAAGGCAGAAAAGCCCAAAAAATGATCTTTAAAAATATAATAAAAATTAGCAATATCCTGTAGTAACGCACTGTGCCATTACATTACAAGTATGTTTGCCATTGTTACTTGGCTGCTGTGTTTAATAATACTAATCATTGAACAATCAACAGTTCTGTTATAAATTACATTTTCTGAAGGTATCTATGTATCAAATTGAATCCATCAAAATTGAACAGAGTTGCCACTAAACTTGACATTAATACTGTAGGTGCAGTAAATTCCAAATGTATGTGTTTAACTGTTGTGTTGAACTAAAAGGCACTTTATTATCACAATTCTTTTATTACAAGTAGAGCGAAGAGTTGTCGGTATGTCACTTACAGTAGATCCTGGTGTACAGTAGATGTAGTCGCCAATAATGTAATAACTGTCAAGTAACATAACTTGACAAATTAAACAAGTCCGCCTTAAGTGGTTTCAAATGAAATAAACCTGTTAATGTACATCAATAATAGGATTATATATTACATGTACAGGCTTTTTTACGATTTAGAACCAGGCACATTTGTTTCTGACAGGTTATTACATTATCGGTTCGATTTTACATTATACTTATACAACAAGGTGATGCTGGCATCTTTAGTTTGATAAAACAGAGATGAGGGAAACAAAATGATGTCAGAATTACACCAGTTACAGCAGAATCAACACAATGAACAGACACAGTCAAAGGCAAAGCAATTGATTTTGTACATACAAAGTAATGTTAAGTAATAGCTTGCTTTGTTACAATATGTCTGTGCGCGTCTGTTCGTTTGGTCACCTATAGTTAGGTTGCCTGTGCCGGTTGATTCTCTGTAGGACTATGGCAATGTCTGCCTCTTTCATTTTTGCTTGGTGTTTGACTTATAACACACTGTAGTGCAATCAGCAGAAATGAGTGATGCCATGACAGGCCTAACTGTGACCAGTGATGATCCCATTTACATTTCGATGTTGCAGAGGCAGCGGTTGCCCCAGTGATGTAGTGCTGGGGTGTCATGCCATACTAACAACTGTTAAACTGCAGAGGCGTTATATACACTGCAGGCACTTTGAAGCTGTAAATCACCGCTTTTTTTCCTTCTTTTCTTACAGACGTTTAAATCTGCCCCACTGGATGTCTGCGGGGCACTAAGAGGTTGACATAGGACACATAGGTTCCCATCCCAAACACCCAATGGGATCTTTTGTGATACACATAAATAATTTAACAGGGAAAAGAGGGGTAAAGGATCATATCAGTGAACACATCCTACAAGAAACGTCCTTAATGTACATATTGTTGTTTGTGTTTTCTGTTGTCAGTTACACACTGGTTAAAACTAACTCATCTGACAGTAGTTAGAGAAGTATTAAAAACATGCTTTCTTTTTGATGATTTAATTTAATTTATTATTGTGATGGAGCAAAGGAGTGCCTCTATTGAATTCCTAATTAGATTTTTGCACCAAATATATGCAGCCAGGCTTTGTGGGATACACAAATACTTGAATTTGCCCAGTGCTAACATCATGGCTAATGAACAACCCTGTGCAATTGTTGCAAATGGTATTCACTAAATGTGCTCTTGGAAAAACTGTGGCTGCTGGAACAGTGTGGGAGAGCATCTTTGGAGTGATATTGCCATGTTGATACAACCTCAGCCAACATAATCAGTGACAATGCAGCAAGTGGACAGTAATGCCGAAGACAGGAGAGCAAACACTTTTTGTCTGAGGGTTTGGAGTGGTATTGGTGTGTGTATATGTGTGTCTGTGTGTGCGTGTGTGAGTGTGAGTGTATGTGTGTGTCTGTGTGTGAGAGATGGGGTCAGATTTGAGTCAGCTGGTGCCAAAAACTGGACGGCATGAAGCTTTCCATCTTGTCTGCAAAGAAACCCAGGGGTGCAAAGAGTGTGCTGAAGAACTGAAAGAGAGTGAGAAAAAAAAAGCAGAATGAGCTTTCAGTTGAATGCCAATAAAACCTCTTCCCACCAATTGTTAGTTAATGTTGAAGTAAAACACATAAAATACAATGTTATGGAACTTATATATTCTGTCTCAAATTCAGAGGTAAAACATTTACAAAAATATTATTCAAAAGGAACATAGAGAAATCAAGATAAAGTACTGTCCTGAATAGAATAAGTTACATTTAAATGCAAACTTTAATGCACCATAAAGCAAAGTTTGGTGTATTTATATGTACATACACTACTGGTCAAAAGTTTTAGAACACCCCAATTTTTCCAGGTTTTTATTGAAATTCATCCAGTTCAATGCCTTATTGTACTCTGAAATGAAAGAATAGAACAAATGAACAATTTAAGTAAAAAAAAAAAAAAATCATGGAATCAATTTATAAACCAAAATGTATTCTAAATTTTTGACTCATCAAAGTAGCCCCCTTTGGCAGATATAACAGCTGAACACACTCGTGGCATTCTTTCTACAATGGAAATCAAATATTCTTCAGAAAGTTCTTTCACTTTTCTGTCCAGTTCATCCCAAACCAGCTCAATGGGGTTTAAGTCTGGTGACTGTGCTGGCCACTCCATGTTTTTAAGCTTACAATCTTGTTCTTTTTTCCTAAGGTAGTTCTGGCATAGCTTGGACTTATGTTTCGGGTCATTATCTTGCTGTAGGATGAAATGCTGTGGTAGCCGTTTTGGTTCAGGGTGCCTTTCACTCTGTAAAAATCACCGACCCTGGATCCAGCAAAACAGCCCCAGACCATCACGCTTCCTCCATGTTTGACAGTTGATGTCACACACTGAGGAACCATCCTTTCGCCTACTCAACGGCGTACAGTAATCATGCGTGATGAACCGAAGATTTTTATTCATCAGTCCATAACACCTTCATCCAGTCTTCAGTAGTCCATTGACGATGTTTCTTGGCCCGGGCAAGCCTCTTTTTCTTATTCTGACGTCTTAACAATGGCTTTCTTGCTGCAACTCGACCTATCAAACCTGCAGCTCCAAGTCTTCTCTTTACAGTTGAAACTGAGACTTACTTATTACGAACACTATTAAGCTGTGCTTGAAGCTGGCGTCCTGTGAGCCGCCTATAACTCAAGCTGTTGACTCTCAGAAACTTGTCTTCTGATTCTGTTGTGGCTTTGGGTCTTCCAGACCTCTTCCTGTCAGAGTTCCCCCCAGTTTCTAAGTGCCTTTTGATGGTGAAGAATACTGTACTCACTGACACCTTGACTTTATTCGCAATTTCTCTGTAGGAAAGACCAACATTCTTAAGTGTTATGATGGTCTGTCTCTCTTCCATTGTTAATTGCCTTTTTCCGCCATTTTTATAGCAACACTCTAGTTTCTGCAGTACAATACTGTTTATATAATGATCATGAGGGTACGGTACCACAGTATCCACAATACTTTTATACAAACAGAGGGGGTTGTAAGTAACCCAGACAAGTTGGAACACCTGTGGGAATTGGTAGCACCAACTTTCAAAGCTTGATCAACCTCCATTGCTGCAGAACAGCTTTACATTGTTTACCCATTTCTTGTTCCCTGAAAAAGGCCTTTTTGTAAAATTCTGAAATGTACATTATTTTTCAGTTTTGGGTAACCTTACTTTTTTTTTTAATTCAGGCAGTTCACCACTTACCTTTGTACAATTTTAAGCTATTCATTGGACTTGAACTGCTAAAATTTCAATAAACAACTACAAAAATTAGGGTGTTCTAAAACTTTTGACCAGTAGTGTATATTTGACCGCTTAGCCTGTTTTCCTTTCTGGAAATGAGACCGGTGTGACATTAGGAGTGCCACCTGAACAGGATGCAGTACAGATTCAAATCGCATTTGAGCTGCAACAGGGCGATCCACAGATAAATATTTGTATACATGAAATCCAAAAGCTTCCCAAAGTACAGGGAAGACAAACACAAAGCAGCATTATGAAAGTATTAAGTATTAAACATTTTAAAAATGTTTGTAGAAACAGTGCTGACAGTTTAATATACTTATCCGATTTGGAGATAAACTTTACAATATCATGATTTATAGGTCAACACTTTTATACATCAAATCAATCACGTTCGTTGCTTTCTGTTTCTCTTTTGGTCTCTAAATAGTGAAAAATAAACCAAGGGAAAGGAAATAAACGCTTTAATTGTGTAACGACTCGTTGAAAAACAAAATTGGCAAAAGCCAAGCGGTCCTTTAAAACTGATGATGGGGTATGAATTAACACAGAGCAAAAAAATATACTGTACTGCTGCTATCATAGTATAACTATAATATGACCATCACAAACAATGTATATTTCAATTCTATGTGTGTACTTTTGGCCATTATCCCGTCCCTGAGCAAATGGTAACATAAGCCAATAGCAGGTGTGTATCTGCATAAACCAATAGGATAACTTAATTCTGTGGCATTCACACCAATCCATTATCATGAGCTCTCAAAGGAGGTGAATGGATGTACTATGGAGCCATTACACATCCCATTAACCTGGTCTAAACAGGGCTATATTGATTAATTTAACTGTTAGATTATAAGTATTATCTAATCTAAATTGTACATTAATTATTAGTATAACAAGTAAGCAAAAAGTATTTTAGCAGCATATTTTAAAATGTTTATGTTCTGCTGTCAGTTATAAAACAGCAGCAATAACACAAGTACCAAAACTTAGAAGTACTCATACTTAGAACCTAGAAGGAGCAACTCAAACACTAATTTTTATGAGCAGGACATATATCCACTTAGATCTAAGATTAAGATCTAGGATATTAAACAGTGTTTCCTCTATGTTTATTTGACCATGGCGGCCCCCCATGGCAACATTTCTGCCCCCCACGGTAGGGCTGCATTGTTAGAGTGCGTGTCGGAGAATAGCGCGAACACGCGCCTCAAACCGCGAGCGGGCACATGAGTCACTCGGCAGAAAAAGGGAGACTGTCCGGATGATAAGCCAGTGGAGATCGTGTGTGTACGTCCTTGAGAACTGTAAGTCGTATAACTTATGTTGTCAGTTCATTTAAGCCTGGTCTTGCAAATTTGAATTAAGTTAACTGGTGATTTTCATTGTTTGTATTCTTCACCTGCTAGCTAAATTTCACGTGGCTGTTGATTCAATATAATAGCAATATTTTTTGAGTTACTATATATATAATATATTTGTTTGTGTTGCAGCGAAGTGTGTGTGTGTGTGTGTGTGTGTGTGTGTGTGTGTGTGTCTGTATTAGGTATTTGTATGATAAAGCATTTCGAATGTACATGTTACTGGTAGCTAGTAACAGTGAAATGTCCTCTAAAATATTACAATACGGTTCTCTCTGAAACTACTTGAGGTGAGCTTGATACACTTGATACTTTAATAGACTCATAAGTGGACGTATCAGCCTGGCCAGACAAGTGCAAATCAAGTACCCCTCTAAACCCATTAAATATAAGAAACATTTAAACGACTATGCTATACATGTCTGGTGTCCATGAATACAGAAAAGGCAGACTGCCACCATCATCCCTGTCTGGCCTTGCTTGGATCTTCTGTTCAAGAGCAGCAGATTCAGAGAAATCTGTTTTTCCTCCGAAGGCAGTGAGGACCTCTATGTTCCTAAACAGCAAAAGGAAGCCATGCATACGTTCAAAGTTTCTGAAACTTTGAGGTAGTAAGCTACACTGTTATGTTTGCTATGGCGCTAAGCTTGCATTATTCAGCTGTGGTCACTGATAGCTTAAGTTGGGCCACAGCTTGTTTTGGCGGGAAACACAGATTTTATAGGCTTACGACTCCCATGAGCCTCCAGTGATATGGACAGTGATGGAAGGCAGCATATACAACAAGGGTTAAAACGTTCAGGTTACAAACAACATCTAATTCAAATGGAAAAAGTCTCCTTGGCTCTATGTCTGTCCTTTGATTTTCTCGACAACCGTTCATCCAACTGATTTCACACTTGGCGGGTGTATTGCTGAGGACCCAAGGAAGGGCAGTGGTGAATGTGAGCTCCTGAGATCTACGGGACATATGCGTTGTTGTTTTTTTGTTTTTTTTATTGAGAGGGGGCCACCATTAACTGTTACACCACAGAACAACATGCTGGGTACAGTTCGCGGTCAGTCGCTCGCTACATTACATTCAAGAACAGCTGAAGAAAGAGAGACCGAAGAGACAGGAGATGTTACATTATAGCGATGTAAATAGCTATTCCGGAAATAGCCTGGTCCCCAAAAGCTAGCTGTTAACGAATTATGTGTATAGTCTAGCATTGCTAGGAGACACAACGATGTCATGGCAGGTGTCTTGCTCAGGACCCAAGGAAGCGCCGTGTCGAGTGGAAAGTTGTTTGGGTTAGCTGTTCTTGAGAAAGCTGAAAGCAGCAATACCAGAGGCCAAGTGATCAGCCCGTTCTGACCAGGCATGTTTTGAACGGACTATTTGATTTAGCATCTATACATTTTACAGCAGCAACTTTTGTAATGAAATTGAGATGTGTGAGTTGAAGTACTTACTGCTTTGGCAAAAACACCCATGAGCTCAGGGAACTGATGTGTGAGCATGGCCAGCATGGCAGTGAAGGAGCAAAGGCCTGCTGTGAAGAGGATGAAGAAGGGAAGCTCTTTCTTTGGGTACACAGACACCTCGTGGAAAGCTGGAGCAAAAATGAGAACGGTCAGCAAAAAGGGAGCAAGAGAGGCATAACCAGTGCAGATAAGAAAATATGAAGCATTTTGAAGAGACATAGGGTTTAAATAGTGAGAGGATGACTAATTACACAATGAAATTGTGAGCAACTAGGCACATTAAAGCTGGGGTTAGCACTTTATTTTTGGCGTCATTGGGCACAAAAATCATAATCTTTCATCATATTGAAATTCAAGTGGTCTGAGAGAAAACGAGACTTCTGCACCTCCTTCTTAGCTCTTTAGAAAATCTAGCCTTCAAGGCAGACTTTGGCCAATCACAGGTCATTTCAGAAAGAGAGAATGTTTCTATTGGCTGTTCTGCAAATGCAATTGTGTGGGCATGTTCCTTCGGTAAAAGTTCTGTTTACAGTAGCCAAAGACTCAAGGCTGCAGCTAAACTATTAGTTAAGAGACTTTATTGTCATTTATCTCTAAACAGTACATAGAGGAACGAAATTGTGTAAAAATGCAGTCCTGTTTATTTTCCAGGGAGCGGACATTTGCTGTGAAAACAGTCTGGAGAGCTGGTCTGCTGAGGTTAGCCTTTAGCCTAGCACAGACATGCACGAAAAAACGCATGCTCTTGTGGGAATGGTCGGTTCTCTGAGTGTGGTCTAGACCTACTACTCAGTAAATATGGCTAAAAAATCAGTAAAGTGTCCCGAGATAACATCTGTTATGATTTGACACTATAAATAAAATTGGATTGAATTGAATCTCTTATGGGGGCAGCAGTGGCTCACTGGTAGAGCGGTCGCCTGCCACTCAGAAGGTTGGTGGTTCGATCCCTGGCCCTGCAGTCCCATGTCGAAGTGTCCTTGGGCAAGATGCTGAACCCCGAGTTGCCCCCGATGCTGTGCATCGGAGTGTAAATGTGTGTGAATCTGATGAGCACCTTGTACGGCAGCCTCGGCCACAGTGTATGAATGGTGAATTGTTCCTGTACTATGTAAAAGAGCTTTGAGTAGTCGTTAAGACTAGAAAAGTGCTATATAAATACAATCTATCTTATGGCAGGGCTTTAATGAATGATAATGAAAAAAATAATAATGAACTGTATGAAGCCCATGCGCTGCGCCTGATTGGAGTGAGCTGCAGGAGGATGTCTCACTCTATTTCAAATTCTACCTCCCACAGGACTGCACGTACGTATTGGCTATTGTACTTACAGGGCAGCAGTTCCCTATCTGCTGTTTCTGTGCATCCTGGGTAGGGGTAAAACAGGTGACCCTTCTCCAGTGGGTAGGGAATTATCCTAAAGGCTGTAAAGACACACACAGGTGCAAATAGGAAATCGAATTAAGATGAATAACAGAACAAGTAGGACTTAAACACCATTTTCATTAAATGATTTAAGTAGCAAAATATTATACAAAGTGGCAAGATACTAACAGCCTAAAAATTACAATAACATTCTTCCTGTGCTTTGTGTGAGCAATGATCTCATCCTTGTATAATCACAAGTAAAGTATTTGTGGGTGTGCTGTGCATACATGACCTATGACACAACAGCATACAAGGAAGATTCTCTTTTGAAGTACTGTATAATAGTGACTTCTAAACATACACAGAATGGAGGACTACTCACTTTTAACAGAACCAAAGAAATAAAGTAAGAATTTCAAAATAACAAATCATTTACATAAGAAAACTTAATATACAAAGCTGTGGTATTCAATAGAAGAAGTAATATTGATACTTACTGCCCTCCCAGGTACAGTGTAGTAGGTTTAAGGCTCCCTCTGCCCTCTTCCAGTGCTGCAGGTGGAAGAAAGCGTATGCCACTGCCTCGCTGTCACCCCTCTTCAAGATGTGCTCTGGAGGGAGGATCAGGCTCTTCATCTCTAATAAGTACTGCAGACAGGAAGAGGAAGAAATACAAGACTTCAGGTAAGAATACAGTACAATGCTGTAATGCTTTTTGGCTCCTGAACATGGTAAAGAATAGCAGAAGTGTCTAGTATAGGTGCACATTATACTGCTGTAAAAACCTGTGATAATGTGTAGTGCCTTTTGAATGCTTGTTTGTTATAACTCTGATTTCTCAGCTTATAAAATCAGCAGTCAGCTACAGTGGGATCAATATTTTTCTTTGTGAAATTCTATGTGCTTCAGCATAGTTCAGTCTTAGTGGCTCTTGCCAACAGTGCCTCATTCATACTGTAACCACAGTCAGGTGCTCACACCACTTGAAGTCACATAAGCCAATTGTATAATACATTTCCAGCAAATGAGCAGAAAGCAAAAGTGAGCAGATGTAAAATTGTTGGTAACACCTTGGCTGGCCCAGACACGTGTGGACTGAGATGAATACCATGTAATTTGCAACTTTCATCGTTTGCACTCATTTGGAGACATTTGATGTCATCCTGCTCCTTCTCCCTACAGCCTTTTATTGCATAAATGCAAAATGCTGGCAAAACAATTTAAGATTTAGCAAGCAAAAGAGACCCAAATGCTTTTCTAAGGCAACCAAACCACAATTAAAATACTAGTGTACTGTATATTTGCATTCTTACGTTCAACAGGTGGTGAGAAAGAGGCAACTCAAATGGAATGTCATTTGTTTTGCTGGATACTTCTAAATTCTGCCCCCTTGTGGTCAAAAATCAATTCATGCAGCTTTAATGGTTTTATTCACATCTTCTCCTGTTTCTCAGTCACCACTTAACTTATTCTATTGTGCAATTGCCTCTGGTTAACTCCCTGAAGACTGAAAACATGTTTTCTTCATGCGAGGTATTTGTTGACAGCCTTATTTTGCAATTGTTCAAGGTGGGAGGGAAAAGCTTCCCAAAGCTCTCTGAGTGTGTGTTATTGTTACAGTACAGTACATTCATTCCATGAACGTGTAATATCCCCCGCTCACCCCTCCTCTCTTCCCCTACTGTGTAAGTTTGTCCCAGTGAGTCAGTCGGTTCTCTGTGCTGACAAAGGCCCACATTCCAGAGTTACAACCTACAGAACAGGTATGTTTTCTGAAATAACAGAAAACAAGCATCTACAAATTACGCAAGTATATTGTGTGCTGCTTTTCTGCAATTTATATTTTGAATTAAGGCCTTGCTCTGTCCATAGATAAGTCATTAACGGGAGTATGTTGACTTTGACGAACATGCTACTCTATGTACTGTATGTCTGTGGTGCCCAGTGTGTTAAACAAAATCCATGTGCGGGGCTTGGGCCCCCTGGGCTGGATTCCCAGGCGGCCAGCTTCACAGCGCTCTGGATCTCAGACTGACACTTTGGGAAGGTTACCCCACAGCTAATCCTGTCTAATCCCTTCCATGGTCACAAGCTCAGCCAGCCATCCATCCATCCACCATTCCAGCCAGCCAGCCAGACCATGCTGCTTCACCCATCTCCCCCCTGCCTTACCCTCTTTCTCCACTCTCACCCTCATGATCACAGCCTGCACAGGCTCTACGACCTGGCTCATCCCTGTCTTCCTCCAACCCTCTTCCATGCTCCTTTAGCTTACAAGATAATAGCCTGGGTCCCCTGGTAATCTGTTTTGCTTATTTGGCAATGTCAGTTATGTCAGTCATGTCAGTATTTCCTACTAATACTTCCTCTACCTCACTGCTGTACTATAGCCATATTCATAAAACATTTCTGTATATTATGTTCTATGCAGACAGTTTGCTGGGCCCGCCTCATCCCTCTGTTGTCGGTTCCTCACTCGCCACCCCCTGAATCTCTCACCCTCATGGGTAAAAGCTCAATCAAGCACGCAGCCAACAGGCATGAACACTTCTCCTCACCTCACTCAAGCATTCCCGAAGACTGTCCTGTCTCCTGGCCTCTTCTCTTTCGAACCTGACACAGTCTGTAGTCATTACAAGGATCGGCAGCTAGAGACAACCAGAAGCTGCTGGTTTGACCTTCTCACTTATCCTGTCTGACTTGCTTAAATCAGCTCTCTCTGCTGCTCCAGCCAAGACATTTGACTGTCCGCCTTCATCCTCCTCACCATTTCGGTCTCCTTTCTTCCGAGCACAAACCTTTAACCATCCTCTACTCCTCCGGCACCAGTGTGGAGGCAGCCAGCCAGCAAAAGAGGAAACCTATCACTTCTCTGTTGCAGAGCACAACTACTACAGTAGTAACTGAAAAAATGACATACATTCATTCGGTACAACAATTAAGGACATGCATGAAGAACCAAATGATTAGTAGGAAGATGATCTTAATTTGGGGCCTAATCTTAAAATTCTGATTTAATAATAATCAATAAATAATAATCTGTAAGCGAGCCAATTTGTTATTCTGGATAAACCTGGATATTTTACAGTTTTACACATATTTCTATCTCCCTATTAGTCTGATGCTAATAATGATTGGCCAGTATATGGCACGCTTGTAGGTCTGGGTCCTCTGTGCTTTAAGATTAACCATTTAGAGAGGCTGGCTGCTCAGCTGTCCTTCCTCACATGCCACGGCATTAGACCTGGTGACACCTCAGTCCTCTGTGCTGGCCAACCCCCCACCCCCACTCTCTCGTCCCCCTTGTCTCTTTGATGAAGGGATTGAGTTTCATGTGTTCTCCTTTTATCCCTGGGCAGTCATAAGCCCAGAGCATAACTCATAAGCTGCCTTCTGATTCTAATCTGCAGCACTTTGCTTCTCACAATGGGACACACAGGCAACAATGACATCAGCCTTGTAGTTGCTCTATAAGGGCCAGACAATCATACACGTGTACAGTGAAAGAACAAAATAAATTAATAAAAACAAACAAAACAGGTGTTGCAGATTAAGAATGGCATGCAGTCAGTAAACAGCACTACTATCCACGCCAAGCTCTACTGAGGACAGCGGACAGTGGCAGACAACTTACAGCATTTATCCCAAAATGGGCCAGGATGAGGCAATTCCTAACTACCCCCTTTGCCTTGCCTGAATCAAACCTTATCCATCTTAATTCAGAACAAACCCAGGACTGCTGCTCTGTCTCAATTTACAAACCAAAAAGCCAATTTCAGAGGTAAACTAAGCAACGGTCTGCATTTCTGAGCCTCGACAGGCGATCTGAGAACATGTCAACCAGAATGGGGTGAGATGAGAAACCGCCTTCCAAAGTGGAGTAAACTAGCAAGGTAGATGGGATCGGGTCCCCCAGACTGCTTCAAAATGAACATGTATGGACCAAAGTGGTGGTAAATGTAAAAGTACAACTGATTCAGATAGCAGGAACACTTGATCAGTTGTCCAAGCATCCGACAAACTGTCAGTTTCTTAACCACTGGCTGGGGAAGAGGCTGATTAGAATGGACAGACAGATGGAGGAAAGGGTGAAAGAGGAGGATGATTAATAGAGAAGGACAAGAAGATGAGGAGGAGAGGAAAACAGAAGAGAGGAGGAGGTAAATAGGGGCAAGATTGAGAGCTAGTGAGTGAAAGGGTGGGTTGTGTGGGAGGTGGGTGGGACTGAAGCATGTGTGTGTGGATGTGGTCTTAGTGTGTGTATAGCTTTTTGAGCGGTTTGAATAAGCTCATATGATGTAGCCTGGTATGATATTAATCTATAATCTACTTGGCATGCTTGATAACACAGGCACACACTTGACCTGACATTGTTCCTTCATTCACTTCCACTTTCCATTTTTTTTTTTTCGACCTTAACTTGCCGTTAAAAAATGCCCTGTTAAAACTCGCACAGACACACACATTCACACCTGGAAGCTACCTGATACAACCACAGTCTGTGGGTTAAATGTCTTGCTTGAGGGCACCTCCGTGCTGGTAATGGTGGAGGGGAAGACGCTCTTTTTTTATCCTGCTGGTCCAGGGACAAAATGGGCTACCGTCCTGTCACAATCCGATTTCAACCATGGCAACTGGTACATCAATGATGATGGTTGAGAAATTAAAAAAATACACACAGACTCAGATTTGCCAAAGCTGTGGTACTCACTTCAGTTCAGTACAGCGCTGGTATCTGTTAGGGCTTCTCAATAGCAACACAAACACACACAGGCTTTCTTATTGAGTCACCTTTGACACATCTCTCGCTGCCTTACACTGATATACATTTTATGAATATATATAGTATAGTATTCATTAGTGTAAGCCTTACATGATGGTGTTAGGGTTAGTTTCTACAATATTAAGGAAACTAGAGTCAAATCTACACAAAAGTACAGAATTAGGCTCTAGGGAAATTTTGGACAAAAAGCCCTTCGCAGATACTACTTAAGGGGGCAACAGGCCAGCTTGTGTCTAAAAAGGCCCGAGTCACAGGTGCACTCATCATGCCAGACAGACAACAAAAAGCAACACCACCCCTCCCCCCCGTCCTTCACCACCGTTACATTTTCACACAAGATAATACAACTCTGTTATGAGGCCTGAGTAAGTACCAGATGTCAGTCAAATGCTGAAAGATAAGCCTACTTATAATCCTCTGTGAAAGGTGTGTTACAAATTTCATGAAGTTGGCCAACATCAGACTCTCTGTTTTGGCTCAAACAGGGGATGAGGGAACATGAGAGAATAAGAAACAGGATGAGGGTACGTGATGAAGAGAATATGGCTGCCTCTGGGTGCAGCCAGGAGGGAGTAGTTGGAAACATTGAAAATGAGGGCCTCACTTTAATATCAAAGGCTGGATCAAAGTGCTGGCTAACACCCCTGCACCATCCACCCACACACAGATTCTCTTTTTTTTTTTTTTTTTTTTTTTTTTTTTTTTTTTTTTTTTTTTTTCTCTTCTCTTTCTCTTTCTCTTTCTCTCTCTCTCTCTCTTTTTTTTTTTTTTTTTTTTTTTTTTTTTTTTTCTCTCTCAGAAAAGGAGTTCATGAGATGAAAGACCTCCACACTACAAAGGCTAAACTGAGACAAAACTCTGCTGCAACCAACTAGTTGTGTATGAATATGTGTGTGCATGTGTGACATCTAATCCTGTGGGAACTGGTGTTAAAGGCCAGAGAGATACCCAATTGTAGTCCCATGTTATCTCTGGTTCAGTTGTACAGTATCTCACAAAAGTGAGTACACCCCTCACATTTTAGTAAATATTTCATTATATCTTTTAATGGGACAACACTGAAGAAATGACACTTTGCTACAATGTAAAGTATTAAGTTTACAGCTTGTATAACAGTGTAAATGTGCAGTCCCCTCAAAATAACTCAACATACAGCCATTAATGTCTAAACCGCTGGCAACAAAAGTCAGTACACCCCTATGTTAAATTCCCATAGAGGCAGGCAGATTTTTATTTTTAATGGCCAGTTATTTCATGGATCCAGGATACTATGCATCCTGATAAAGTTCCCTTGGCCTTTGGAATTAAAATAGCCCCACATCATCACATACCCTTCACCATACCTAGAGATTGGCATGGGGTACTTTCCATAAAATCATCTCTCAATGCAACTCAAACTAGCTATTAGGCTAACTTACATAAAACCATGCCAATCTCTAGGTATGGTGAAGGGTATGTGATGATGTGGGGCTATTTTAATTCCAAAGACCAAGGGAACTTTATCAGGATGCATAGTATCCTGGATACTATGCATCCTGATAAAGAGATGATAGAGAGATGATTTTATGGAATCTACCCCATGCCAATCTCTAGGTATGGTGAAGGGCATGTGATGATGTGGGGCTATTTCAATTCCAAAAAAAATCTTCCTGCCTCTATGGGAATTTAACATAGGGGTGTACTGACTTTTGTTGCCAGCGATTTAGACATTAATGGCTGTATGTTGAGTTATTTTGAGGGGACTGCACATTTACACTGTTATACAAGCTGTAATCTTAATACTTTACATTGTAGTCATTGTGTCATTTCTTCAGTGTTGTCCCATTAAAAGATATAATGAAATATTTACTAAAATGTGAGGGGTGTACTCACTTTTGTGAGATACTGTATATAGAGCTGCTCTCTTATTATGCAAAACTGTGACCAATCTTTTATAGGTTCACAGTTTTTCTTGGGACCAAATGTGGAATTCAAACCAAACTACCTGCAAAAACACATAATGCATGATTCAAAAAAATACTGTATTGCCTAGTAACAGTAACTGATGATTCGGCGAATGTGCCCATCAAACATACAATATTATCCCATTTAATTGTATTGAATTGATTAATACTAAATACACCTACATACAAATAACATAAATTACTGAAATAGAGAAAGAATAGACAAATGCACATACAAACCAAGCTTTAGGATCTAGAGCTGACACGTCAGGTGTGATAAAAATGATCTCCTGTATTAAGACCTACACTGACACATGCTGGTGAGCCAGTATATGGCATGTCTATGGCAGACCCTCCTCCAAAGCGCGCTGGAGGAGAGTCTGTCTACTCCACATAGCATTCGGGGATGGGAGGAAAATTTGATCCGGTTTATTGGCATTTCTTTAAACCAATCAGAATCGTCTTGGGTGGTGCTAAGCACCGCCGCAAAATAGGCTCGGAAGGAACTTGTTTTGGTGGAACATGTGTACGTTTAAAAGTTGTTTTAGTCGTGCAACAGAAAGCTCAGATTGGACAGATATTTTAGCTAGCTGTCTGGATTTACCCTGCAGAGATCTGAGGACCAGTTAACCATAGTCCTCCTAAATCCACCGGAGTTTAAAATCCCAACACAAAGGAAGCCCAAGACAACGGATATCCAGCCTAAATGAGTGAAATATGGCGGATTTACCAGTGGCAACGGCGCAATCCCAGAAGTGGAACTGTAGATGTAGACTACACCACATGTTACTGTTGACATAACTCACCTACAGTATAATTGCCTGACTGATCGTTTTCCTGTCTACCAGTGTGTGTTCTGCGTGTGACCTATATGCATGTGAGACCTGCGTGATCACAATGAATATAGAAATAATGAGATTAACAAAAATATACCCGAACCACTTGCAGCATAGCAACTGCATGGATGAAAATAAACTGTAACAGATACATTTCATTAAGAGTGTGGAAATCAGACAGGGTGCGTGCAGCCCGGAGACCAGAGATCTAAACAGAAAATAATGTGGACAATTGTGGAACATATCCCATTATTAAGTGATCAATAGGATTCGTGGCCCACAACAACCATCAGAATCTATGTGACACTCATTAGTCTCATGACTGACCTTTGGCACATGTGGATTGAACTCAACAGCTCTGTGTATTGCCTCCACAGCATTCATCTCTGCTGTGCTTAGCCCTCTCCGTGACGCGGCCTCTGGAGAGAACCTGAGACAGAACACCTCAGATGACACACTGCTGCTGCTCACAAAGTTATTAAAAGCTGCTGTTAGAGCAGCCATATTAAAACAGGTTTTAAGAGACACTGATGTTGAATGGTATGCAAGGCTCAAAATATTTTTAACAGCTATATGAACCAAAGGGACACATACTTATCTGATACAGCCCGTGCTTTTAACAGTGCAGATGTGTAGCATATAGTGGCGGATTTCGGCAAGCTGATGTCTACAATGGCAGAGGAAATTGAGGTCATGTCACATACGGTATGTCATACATTTTCAAGATTGATTTAATGGCACAAACACAGTGCGTTACCATCATATTTGGCAAGGACTGCTTGGACATCAGCATATGCCTGAAGCTCTAGAAGTGCCTCCAAGAGGTTTTCATGTATATTTAACATTCCCAAAAGTGGAAACTCCTTCATTAACTGTAACAAGAGAAAATATCATAGATTAACAATGCAATATGTTAGTACTACTTTACTGCCATTGTTTTAAATACAGTAAACATGTTGCCTCGGTTACTCCGTTGCATGAGTAATTTGACATTCGCCCACTAAAGCTGTAAGCACTATAAGGTGCTACTCTGATAAAAAGAAACTCACATCTCTCATCATTTTCACTGCTTCTTTAATCCGTCCCAGCTTGCGTGCACACATTGCCAGTCTGCGTTTAATGTACACCAGTAAGTTGATATCTTTTCCTGCTGTGGATGGCAAACAAAAAATATGAGACATTTAACAAACAAATCACGTATCGGTCCATAGAAATTTTAAACATGAATAACATGGATTGAATTGTATTATGTATAATACAACTTCATAATACATGTTGTGGTCTTGTGTAAAGGAAAAGCATTGACTGCATTGATAGAATATTGCACTTGTGATTACATCCTTCATCACAGGTGGGTGGGGAAAGATCTCTGATGTCTATTCTATTTTTCACTCCAATTGCCTGCAATGTGGAGTGCATTCTGCAGTGCTGCACTGCACAGGGTCGTGTCGCACAATCAGGACTAAAAGTGGCTGTAATTATTCCTTAACTAGTTAGACATAGTTGCTACTGTGCCTCATGGTTTACAATGGGTGAGTACTTAATGTATATTCAAATTAGGGCTGCAGCTATCGATTATTTTAGTAATCGAGTATTCTACCGATTATTCCATCGATTAATCGGATAAGAAATACTTTTGTTTTACTGAAGAGCAATAATATACAATAGTTTGATTTAATTTTCGAAAAAAGCAACATTTTTATTGTCTACATTGCTTACAATATCATCTCTCAAAAAATTAAACATATTAAGTGTATTTAAGTGCCATATTACATTGTTTTTAATGAAAAATTTTCTGCAATGCAATAACAACCTCAAACTAAGGCAGTGTTTCCTCTATGTTGATTTGACTGTGGCGGCCCCCCACGGCAACATTTCTGCCCCCCACGGTATCAGAAATAGGGCTTATTGTTAGAGCGGATGTCAGAGAATAGCACGGACAAGCGCTTCACACCGCGAGCGGCACGTGCGTCACTCGGCAGAAAAAGGGAGAAAGGAAAAAGAGACGCTGTCCGGATGATAAGCCAGTGGAGATCGTGTGTGTACGTCCTTGAGAACTGTAAGTCGTATAACTTATGTTGTCAGTTCATTTAAGCCTGGTCTTGCAAATTTAAATTAAGTTAACTGGTGATTTTCGTTGTTTGTATTCTTCACCTGCTAGCTAAATTGCACGTGGCTGTTCATTCAATAGCGATTGCTGAACGCCCTTACTCACGTTTGTATTTTAGGTGCATTATTTACATGCTGAAATAGTTACACTGCATTAAGATAATGTAATTAATAGTGGGTTTATTGTTATTTGCTACAGAATGCTTAGCCTATATGTCAAGATCAAAGTTGTTCTATATAGTAACTGAAAAAATACAATAACTGAAAATATACCTCATTGTGTGTGTGAATAGAGGTGAATAAATATATTTGTTTGTGTTGCAGCGAAGTGTCAGTTCCGTTTCATGGGGGGGGCGTTGTTCGGACCTGCCCCCACTGCTAAAAAAATCCTAAAGGAAACACTGTAAGGCATACATTAAACATACATAAACATTACCTTAAATTGTGCAACTTAACTTTCAGAACTACAAGTTTCAACCTGATACTGATCTGTATATAGGCCTATATGTAAATATTAGTTATACTCAACGTATTTTCATTTATATACAGTATTTGATTACAATGTCACACAGCAGCTGGCTGAGGCTGGAACAGGAGGAATGCCTCCCATATTCTATTAACGCAATTCTTCTATCACCCACAGGTATAACTAGTTCATTTTACAATTACAACCCTGTTATTCATAATTCTATTCGAATCTGGAAGCAGTTAAAGGCACATTTTAAATTCATCCAGATGTCGTTCTTGCTGTCTATTTCAGCTAATCCCTCCTTACGCCCTTCAATGTTAGACAACGCATTTGATATTTGGAAAAATTTTGGGTTACGAAATATAGGGGATTTATATGTGAATGGAAAGTTTGCTTCCTTTCAGCAGCTGTGTAAGGAATATAATATTCCTTCAAATAATTTCTTTAGGTTCCTTCAAATTAGAGACTTTGTAAAATCTTACATTCCTAATTATGTAGATGCCACACCTATGTATCTGGATACATTCTTGGAAAAGCGTCATAGAGATGGTAATAGTATCTCCTCTCTGTACAAGGCTTTAGAACAGGTGAAAAGTCCTTCGATGGAAAAAATTAAATCTGCCTGGGAAGAGGAATTAGCGCTTAAAATCCCTAGCGAAATATGGGAAAGCAGTCTTGAACTGGTTCACAAGTGTTCCATTAATGCAAGACATTGTCTTATTCAGTTTAAAGTGCTTCATAGGCTTCATTATTCTAAGTGTAAACTGAACAAAATTTTTCCAGAAGTGTCTCCTTTATGTGACAAATGTCAAATCATAGATGCCAGCCTGTCTCATTGCTATGTTGTGTGTCCAAAATTACAAAGTTTCTGGAATAAGATTTTCCAGGTTTTTTCAGATGCACTGGGCATACATTTTGAACCAGATCCTATTTTAATTATACTTGGAGTTTCTGAGGAGTTTTTGAGACTTACACTGGTGCAACAACATTTTGTTTCATATGGTTTAATTTCTGCTAAGAAACTTATTCTTATGTTTTGGAAGAAAAAGGAAGCTCCAACGCTTAAACTGTGGCTGACAGAGTTGACTGGTACACTACATTTAGAAAGAATTAGGTATGCTCTAAAAGACAAGATTTTGTTATTTGAAAAAACGTGGTCCCCTTTTATTTCTTTTTTGCAAGCTAGTGATTAATCTGCACGCCCTCATTACCTGCCTTTACCACTGGATAGCACTTTTGGGTGGGGGTGGGAGATTGAGAGAGAGATGTATTTTTGTTAAGTTGTCAGTTTTATGTTTGTAAAAAAAGTGTAGTTGCAAATGATCGTCTGCTGGAATACCAAATAAAAACATTTTGAATACAATGTCACACAGCTCTGTTACACTTATGCTAGTAGATCGTTGATCAGCTGTTTCTCTGTGAAGAGAGAGTGAGAGAAAATGGTGCACAACAATCAGCTGTTTTTTCCGAAGGGATAGTCAACAAGTCGGCTGTTTAGATCAAATTGTGGTCATCACTACCTATTTTCTTGTCTTTGATTTTGGTAGTTGTTGTGTTTGGTGTAGTTTCATCGTCCATACGACTCTGTGATTTACTTTGGTCTGGTCCGCTTCGTGGAATGGAGGATTAAGTTAGACTCCATGTTTTCTGTTGAGATGCTGAAGCATTGACGTTGTGCTATTATCGTGGTAAGATAGTTTGATTTTGCAGTAGACACGCTGTACAGACGTTTTGTTTTAATTACGTTTCAACGGATTCCAAACTTTGGACACTTTCTGTCGTTTTCTCCAGCCTGTCTCTTCTCTTAGCCCCTCACTATTTACACTCTCTTTCTTAATTTTGTAAACTGCAGCGGCAGTTTCATGACATGTGTCGCCAGCAGCGTCAGACCGGTGTGCGACAGTAATAATCATCCGTGAGCGATATGTTTGTAACACTTTAAACGAAGCTTCAAGGCAAATCATTTTGCATCGAGGATTTTTAGTAATCAAATTGTTCAAGTTACTCGAGGAATCGTCTCAGCCCTAATTCAAATCCATTCTTACCGATACTTAGTGCTTTTTTGAATAGGCGTTCAGCTTCTGTGATGGTTGTGGCTTCTTCCTCTGCTAAGAGCACATACGCTGCAGCACATCTGCACACAAATGTAAGACACAAAAGGGACAGATTTTCAACAGCCCATACCATTTGCATGCACATCAAAAACATAATGCAATCAAGGCAATAACTTGAGTATGAAAGTGCCCATAAAAAGGCCATAATATGATTATATTCATGTATGCTCTTATCTGAAGCAAGCACAATCCCAGTTACTTACTTTGAGTACTACCATTTTAACTTCATTACAAAAGTAGATGCTATTTAAAAGATATGTTTTATCAGTACAGTATTTAGGTAGACAATATATAACGTGTGTTATAATGTGTAAGAGTAGGACTCACTCATGGTTCATTTCTATGGCCTGGTAAGCTGCTCTGATCCTGGCTTGAGGATTTCTCTCTCTCCAGGCTTTCTGCATCACTGTAATGAGATGATGAACTCAAGCCTATTACAGATGCCACCTTACAGTCCTGACATATTTCATTGTATACGTCCAAGTCAAAAGCACCAAAACATTAAAAAAAAAGCATTTCTGTCTGAACATTTTCAAAGAACCAGAGAAATCTTTTACAGTCAAATAAATATAACTGTTTTTTTTTTTTTACAAAACTGGGGATTTAGTTTGCATGTGATTAACTCACCAGCATCTTCTGGTCTTAACTGCGGAGTGTCTCCTGTGAAGAAAGTCTGATGGTCTTGAGCAGACAGGTTCATATCATAGTATGTTAAGGGTTCCTTCCCTGTTACCCAGGTGTACCTGTAGTGTAACATGTAAAATACACAGCTACAGTTTTATGATCCACAATGAATCAAATGAAATCTGTCTTTCTCCAAAACCCAAAGTAAGCTTAAGAGGGTATGCAACTTTATGTATAGTTTCACATTATGAACCATCCATTTTAAGTAGTAAAATAACACAGCTAAATAACTTATTCACACATACCTGTTGTACTCTGCTCCTCTGAACAGATTCAAAGGATTCCTCCAGACCTTACACTCTACCAAAAGAAATATATTGTTATTACTGCTAGTAGTATTAGGAGTAGTATGTCAGTTATAGTTTGTACTATAAACATATTTACCTGAAACACTGGGCCTAGGCTCTGCCTCTCCATTAACTGATGTGAACAGACCAGTCGTGGAGCTGCTCTCCACTCCACCCAGAAGAGGACGCAGGTGGCTCACTGACACTTGTTCAATGAATGAGGTCCCATATTTACGAAAATACCACCACTCAAATATCTGCGGTGAGAACACATATGGAAACAACATGCTTTACACAACAAGTATATGATAAGACAACAATTACTCAGTTATCCCTTAGTGGCAATTGCTATTATATCACTAGACTGTCATGTAGTCTACCATGGCCCCCTTTCGAAGCTGCAAAAAAATTATTTTACTTGTGCGATTAAATTGCCATAAAACATAAAAGACACAAGGTTCTGTCACTGTAATGACAATGAACTTGTGAGCTGACATTTTTGTTAAGGGAGTACTACCTTTTATTTTCTTCCCTGTCAAAAATCTGTCAATTGTGTACATTACATGCCATATATCTGGCTAACCTTAATCTACGTTGCCTTGCCAACATTCATTTGTTTGTTTGTTTGTTTATTGCTTCCAAATGATTCCAATTCATTCAACTTTTGTTCCATATTGTATCTGTATTGTATTTAATGGTGACATTCCTCTAAAACAAGGCTTCCGCTCATGTATGTCTAATCATTGATTCCTGAATAACAGTTCAGGATTTAGGATGAGGTCACTGAGAGCTGTGTCTACCATTTGCCTATTAGCAAATGATTTTTTTTGCAAAGGGTAACTAACTATTTAACATATGTTCTACGGTGCTATAAATAACTAAGGTGATAACTTACAAGGATGAGTCCAGAGATGAGAGAGGAGGTTCCAGTGAGAGCCACATAGAATTTGGGGGTCAGTGTATTCAAAAACACTGAGGCTGAAAGAAGAAGAGGTGACAGTCAGTATAGTGTCATAATGCAACTAGAACTGTGAGAAGTTGTGACCATGCAATAAAATGCATGTCAGTGCCAACAGAAAAACATTGGCAGTGGGTCTAGTAGACAGTAGCAGGTGACATACCGCATACATTATCTCGATTATATGATGACCAAAGCAGCATAAAATAATACATTACCGAATTATGATTATCACTGGCTACATATTTAAGCCGGCCAAAACTCCACAGGAATATATATCATGATCAGCACCATGCCGAACCAAATGAAGCACACATAGGTCCATGACCAAGAGAGCCAAGACTTTAATTTCTCTGTAAATCCGAGAGATTGGGGATTACTGCCAGCGGTGTCCTCCATGTTTCTCCGGATGCCTGTAAACAGAGGAGTCACGTGATCTAAAAGTAAGACGACTTCTATTTTGAAATATCTACAAAAATCCACTTCCGGTGACTACAGAAAGAATATTCATTAATTTTTCTACACGAATAGTAAGTGTTGTTTGTTCATCATCTAGACTATATAAAATATTAACAACAACAGAAATCGTTGGTCAAATCGTTGAGTTTAACATAAATCCAAGCGTATATGTCTGGGTTTAGAGAATTAGTAAGAGATATTCCAAAACATAGACTTTAGTTGCATAGGGACCCATTATAGAATATTTAATTAACAAATGAGATACCATTTTATTTTTAACTCATAATCAGTTAGTAATACAAGTACGTAGCCTAACTGTACTTGAGTGAGTAGGACTTTGAGTATATCTATTTTGTTTTACTTTATACAACGCAGTAGGCTACATAACACACAAACACTAACATATTGTACTTTTTCCTCCACTTAATTAATCCATGACAGCATGGTAACTAGTTACGTTAAAAACGTATTGCTGGCATTCAGTGGTTAGACCGTTAAAAAACCGTTAAATATCAGGGCTTCAGCTAACAGTTATCTAGATTTTAGATTATTTTGTTTAATCGAGTAAGCATTTAGTTTGTAAAATTTTAGAAAATACTAAACATGCCCATCATAGTTTCCGAGAAGCTCAAGGTCATGTCTTCAAATTGCTTTTTTTTTTGCGACCAACAGTCTAAAACCATGAAGATTATCAATATATAATGATATCAAACAGAGAAAATTGTCAAATTCTCACATTTCAGAAGCTGGAGACAATGATGTTCGGCATATTTGCTTAATAACTGATTAACTAACAACTAATCCATGCATTGTTTCAGCATTACTCAATGTAATATAATATTTATGATGGATTCCCTACACAAGCTCATTTAGCCTGTAGTACTATTCATGGCCAGTAAGTGGGGCTATTACAACATTAAAACATTCACTTCTGTTGCCATCTACTGACTGCAGGTGGAGACAACATTCAGTTTTGTTTACTTCCTCTGAGTCTTTAACTTCATTACAATATTTTAGAAATCGTGTTTCCATGCATGCAAGTGAACTCTTTTATTTAAAGCTCATATTGTCATTACAAAAGAATGTTTGCAGGCCTCATCTAAGGCTCAGAGTTGGATCAAAATGGTATGGCTTTGCTCAAACTGACAGTTGTACATTCAGAGAACTCTTTATTACCATGATTTACATACCAGTAAATGCATACATTATACTTTTTCAAAAACAAACAATTCAGTAAGATTGTTGCTAAAAGGTAGAATTATATTTTTGGATGTATACAACCTGCAGCACTTCTCACCTTGTGCGATTGACTCACATCCAAACAGTGCAGGAATAAATGTGATTTGTTGGAGTGCATTCTAGTTGGAGGTTACTGCCTCTGAATGACAGAGAGCCAGATTTGGTCCTGCTCACACATGCCCTTGGGTGTTTTCTGCCTGATGCTGATGGACAAGCACACGCAGGGTTAAAGGCCTGTCATATAAATCAGGTACAATCACTTTAGAGGTGAAAACATGCATGATGCCACTGACAGGGAGGAAGAGAGGGGAAACGAAAGAATAAAAGAAGAACAACAGAGGTCTGTAGAAGTTATCGGGGGTGTATAGCATGACCTGCATGTCTAAATGTGTTTCCAGCTGAAATATTTCCAAAATGACCTCTGCTCAGTGACTCATTCTTTGATCAAACATACATGTAGCTACCAAGAACATACTGGGTAAACAGTGTTATCTTCTCTTGTATTCACACTGTGCCATTTCCATCGGTTAGATCGCAACAGCAGCAAAATAAGATATATATATATGTGTGTGTGTGTGTGTATATATATATATGAATGTAAGGAGATTTGAAGATTTTCTATATCTATCATAATCACACATTAAAATGTTTATTCGGCACATGAGACAAAACTTTACTTTTACATAGAACAAATTGCAAATATAAAACACAACATTGATACAAAAATTGCAAGCAATGGACAGTGCCTTAGTAAGTGTGACATGACCTGTACACAAACGGTCAGCCAGCGCCCTGCCATGCAGAAGCAATATCTCTCATCATTCTGCAGTCACCTGTATACTTAAGGTTCATTTACAATTTCACATCTCGTATCCATCCAGCCATTGTGGACTTCATGTTCTGTTTATGTAGTTTCTTTCTTTTCTCTCCCAAAAGCTTTTAAGAGTCCTTTAATCATACATAATTAATCAGGGTTTTCACTTAAATGCACTGCATTTCTCACTCTCATTATTACTTAAGAGGCTGCTCTTCAAGGCTTGAAAATACCTGGCGTTCTGTTGATTGTATTGTTAAAAAAGCATGCTGTTACCACAAATAGAGGATGTACAAGACTAATATACATAACATACATTAATGTTTTAGAGAATTTCAGGCTAATGTCATAATTTCATGACAGATAATTTCACATGAAAAAATCTGATTAAATCTGCTTGATGTAAGTGAAACATGTTAGAATAACCCAAGCGGAGATTTAGATGCAATGCAATTTTAATAAGTAATAAAGTTTGCTCTGAGTACTATAGTGCACTGCATATGTTCATACTATGTGACTGGTCGTTTGTCAGCTCTGTATTGTATATTATATATCTGGCGATGGAAAACTTTATGAAACTGGTTCTTGTCTCCCACACAGCTTTCTCTCTGTGAGTTTATATTACTTGTCTCCACGAAGGGACTCCCCCCCCCACAAGTCATTTCTCTCGAAACACTTCATTTTCAGAAAATGTGTGTTCTTTTTTTGCATCAGGAGACCGTGCCGTTTGACCACATCTGAAAGCAATGGTGCCGCAGAAAAATGATTTCCTCCATGACAGGCTTAGAGACCATGGAGCAACATTTTGACCTTTTTCTCTGTAAATCTGTGAGGACAAGTGGACATGCTCTGCTGCTGTTTCATAACTACAATAATGACTAATTTACACCACATTGTACTCCAGCAGAGAGGATACACACCATTCAAACAGCAGCAAGGAAGATACATATCATGCACACTTTACATTTGCCTATATTATGACAGCAAAGTCCTCAGTTTGATGAAAATGGATATTATGTATATGTGAAATCTTATTAATCCCTTTGGATGTCAAATAAATCTACAAAACATAAAGCATAATCATCATCGTAATCAGTACAAGCTCTAGTAACATGGGAATGAAAATGCAAAACATGGAATAACAGCTTAAGAGTGCAGCAAGCAGCCTCTCATACAGTGTGTACACTGGCTTTTTCATCGTATACAACTCCAGCCAACTGTAAGTATAAATGGAAGAGGCAGAGATGAATAATACATATGAATTACCTTCATGGAGTCAGGGTATTTTTTCTACCCCCTCTGCTGCAAGAACATCATTTTTAGAAACAATAAAATAAGAGGCAAGGTGCACAGATAAAAACCGCAGGTATTGCGAGTGAATACAAGTGCGTCAATAGTTGCAGGTGCTTGAAAGGTGTAACGGTACCTTTTGAAAGGTGTTAAATAGTGTGTATGCTAACTGCAAACAACAAGAGAAAAGAAAGTCGAAAATAAGATAAAAAGATAGAAAGAGTAAATCCTGCCTTTTTAATGTTAATAAGGCTGCTTATGTTTGTAGCCTACTATGGGAGGACATGTCTGATGTCATTGGCAAGTTGAGGTACTGTGTTCCCATTCTTTCATTTATTTCCCACTGTTTAAAATAACTGTTGTAACTAGTTGTTTTGCTTGACATTGTTGAGGAAGCAGTTATGGGCAAATGGTGAATGTTCAAATCCATATTCCCAACATTAACAAAAGAATAGCCAGACAGCAATACACAAATCAAAAGCGAAACATGATACAGAGACATGTTTTCAATCTCAAATGAGCTCTTTATTTACCCTGTCACTATGGTAATAGTGAAACACTTTTGCAAACACTCAAGTGAAAAAAAACGGTATTGTGAATGACTGCACAGTAAGTTAAATCTACTGTTATTATTGGATGTCTTATTCCTTATGTAGCTGTTGTGCTCAAGTCACTCTTAACAAATGTCTCATCTATATGCTTAAAAAAAGTGTAAGGTTTAGAAGTGGAGTTAATTCATATTTTAAAGTTGAAAAGCTCAGAATTTAATATAATTTATAATTGAGTTAATTTACTAGAAATGTATTTACAATGTTTAGTCAGTTAATCATTTACATATTTATGTTATACAATTATTAGTTACATATTTACATGTTTACATATTTAACACAGAATATTCTGTTGAATCTGCCTCTCTGATTCCCTCATGTTTACAGTCACGTGAAAGGTCTGAAGAAGGAAGTGTTGTTGTTGTGGGTGGTGTTCAGTAAAGTACCGCTTGAGAAAGTTATCCGTCTCCATCCTGCTGCTTATTCTCATAAAGAGTGATCCACCACCACATACCGAACCCTCACGTTACAAAAGTAACAAGACAAGAGTCTACATCCATGCTAATGGCTCAGTGAGTCTGTACTTGGGCACAGAGGTGATTTAAGCTAAATGCTAATGCTAGCATGGCAAGTATTACTCTTAAAGCTAGTGCATACTGTCTCCTCCATGAGGAATTCTAAGTAATGACAACAAAACTGTCGGCGCGTCTTGATACAAGCCTTCCATGATCGCGCACCTCCCCCACACAGTTGCTAGTAGTCAAGGAGGACACGGAGGATTAAAAAAATATGATGGACTCTTCAGAAGAGGTAATTATCTTCACTTGAGTTTCTGCACGCCGCTGTCGCCTGATGACACAATCTTCTGAACATAGCCATACTGAAAAATACAGAGAGAGTTGCGTGGAGCTGATATGTCTTAATTAGCTTTGTAGCAACTCATTTGGGAATGGCTTGAATGTAACGGATGTTCATTAACAGAAAAAAGTTACGCACTAAAGCTTTGAATCCTAAAATCCTAATGACTAAAAAACCATGCTGGCAACAGGATTCAAGCATTCTGCTGCCACGAACTGTCTACAGTTATCAAGTGCAGCCCACATTTAATTCCCCAGCAAGGGGGTCAAATGGAACCAGTAACATCTGTAGGCTATACCATGGTCACCATGTGTAAGCATGCTACAGTAGCCTACCATTTGCTAATCAGCACTAAACACAACATATAGCCGAGGCTGATGGGAATGTCATTAGTTTTTCAGGTATTTGGTCATACACGTTTTTCACCCAAAACCTCAGATGTCAGGTGGTGTAAAGGTAGGTGAAAAGTCAGGGGAACATAAAGTTAGTAGGATTCATCCTCTGGGAACCACAAATGTCTGTACAAAATTCAATTGCAATCCATTCCCCAGTTGTTAAGTAAAAGCCTGAAAACAGGCATTTCTAAATAATGACTGTTTCCCTGTGATCTTCTACCCATCACAACAATTACATCAGATGATGGATACAACAATTTAATGACTCACAAACCTTCACTTTAAACCATCAACATTTCCTTGAAGGTAAACCTGACTCCATTCACAGAACCTGATAAGGTTTGACTGAGAGCATGTGAAGGAACATGACAGAATTTGGGTCTCTGTGGTTAAAGTCCCCCATCACAGTCAACAGGCCTTGATTGCAGTTACTGCTGTTGAGAATCATGTAACCTTTATGGGATGGTTTCAAAGATGACTCATAGGCAAGCTAATTTTAGAGGCCTTTGTGCTTTAGATTGGCTTTGAAGTATACAATTATAAAACTAGAAATGGAGTGACACAGACAAAGAAAGAGACAGTTCAGTCTCAATGGAAAAAGGGGTAGAAAACAGCCTTGAATTTAGAAGCACATTTTGAATATTTAGATGTGCTTGACATGATTTACACTACTGCATAGTTCCTGACTGCTCAGTGGTTTTACTACATTTTTATGTAGACCTTACACCCAAATGTAGAATGTGAAATTTGATGATTTGGATGGTGGGTCTGTGTGGCCTTTACTGACAGTAATTTAAGACAAATGTAAAAAGGCCAACCCCCACCCCAAATGCATATCGCAAGTAAAAGAGATGTGAAATGAAACTGCCACAATGCAATCTGAATAATTGAAGTGAAATAAAGAGTTTATTCCCACCGAACAAGATGCGTTGATCAGGAGCCACCGCAAGCTACAGGTTTGTCCAATGCTACAAATATGGAGCTGGTTTATATGACGCTGGCTCGATTGTCTGTAGAATAAATATCTAGCCATAAGTTTATGTATTGAGCATTGCTGCAGCTCTGTCATGAAGCACCATTTTATCAGCTGCAGGAAACTCTTGAGTTGCTTTGCTCAAAATAAGGGACTGAAATCATGACAAAAAGAATCTCAGGTCAGGTTCGAAAATAAACTACAACAGGCAGCTGGTTCAAATAAAGTAGCACATTATCTGCCTGTTTTACTTTCCATTTCTTTCATGATTAATTTATTGTGAATATACTATTTCTAAATATCAATATTTAGTATCAACTTAAGTGTTTGTGTGTGTGTGCAAGAGGTACAGAGCAAATGCACAAATACACAACTGTACATGTTGGCTGTTACGCTCTGGGAATAATGCACTATTTAACTGCTGTTAATAATAAACCACTGTAGCTGTGAGTTACAAATTATGCTACTGATGATGAATATTTTCAGTACAAATAGTACCAAATAATCAACTGTGGGGTGATATTGGCACAAGAGGGATTGTTGGACATTGGCCCACATGCACACTGAGGATTTATGCATCTTTTGAGCAATTTTCTGTCTACAGGACTACAGCCAGATGGTTTAGAGTTTAGACTATTCAACTTCTATTGATCGCTTATTGTAAACATAATCCCAAGTTACTTGTTAACCTATTGTGGAGAGTGGACACAAGTGTAGGAAAAGAAAAAAAGTATTTCATGATTTGAATCAAATTATTGAAATAAATAATTTACCAGCCAAATGAACTGTCACCGACCTCATTATATGTATTAAACTTACCTCTGTGAATACATTATACTCTAAGCTTCAAGGCTTACAGTCAATAAATGGTTATATTATTTTGGACTGAGCTGTCTTTACGTGCCAATTAATGTGTTCATTAAAGGTTGATGTCTTGGTTCTTTGGACTGCCATAGACTCCAATTGCAGAAAACAAAAGCAAAGACAGAGGGAGCCTTATTATTATAATGAGATAGATTCTACACCAATTTGGGCTTAAAGTTAGTCACTGTTAAAAACCCAACCATTGTTGACACTCTCTTGTCAACATAGCGGGTAGTATAAGTGATAGCTGTTGGATACTGATGGAAAACAAAACACGAAATTGACACTGATTCTAGATCCACCGCTGTGTGTCTGACCTTTAACAGCGAAACGAGACACGTTAGTGTCACCTGGAGAAAACACTGCTGATTAACACGGCTATTCCCCTGTCCCTGACGTCACTACAAATCATCGTTACCTGGCCACTGGTATTTGTGGTTGAATACTGAGTCGGATGTTAGGAACAACCAGATTTAAACTGACAGCATGTGGGAGAGAGGTTACCTTACCATATTCGTTCTTTTTTTTTTTTTTTTTACATGGAACTCAGATCTGGGGCAAAGTAAAGATCATGCTCTTCAAGCCCAGCGACAAAATCTATCTGAAGTGTCTGCGAATTAATTGCGTCTGTGTTTTCTTCTTATTCTCTGCTTTGTGTGATATTCCCCAGTAAACTTGTTACGTGCAAGCACAAATGATGATGATTTTTTTTATATGGTAAGAAGGTAATCAGTTCTTTAAATACTGCACTCCTTTTAAAATCAGGTGTGTGACAGCATGGATGTGAAACACATTACGCAATCTAGCCTAAGCAAACAATACAATTATGTAATTTGAAATAAAGAAAGTAGCAATACAATGAAGTTAAATTACATTTGAATTAACAAAAAGAATTGAAAATAAAATTAAAGGGTTCATAAAATTTTAACCCCCCAAAAGAAAGCTATCTATCCGTTCATATGACGCATATCAGTGCCCACTGTAATGTCAAAATACAATTAGATAGTTGTAGACTGGCAGGGGATGCCAGTCAACCATGACATAGTATGCTCACTGGACTGACATCTAGAATGATCTAACTATAATAGGCATCATGATTGTCCTGGCAGGGTCTCTAGAACCTCCCATGAAACACATTGTAGACTGTTACCATGCAGCTTAAAGACTACTAACAACATTGATCAGCTCCATCTGAGCTGCAGAAAGCTGCAGCCCATTTAAAAAATACAAAACGCTAGAAATAGCTTCACATTTTCTTTTAGAAGGGAAAAAAACTGTATAGATTCTGTCTTTGAAGTGATTTTTTTTTCTCTCCTGCGCACATTTTGTGTTTCACAGAAGCTGTACGTTTCCAAGTTCCTTACCATCTGTGTAAATGTGATACCTCTGCTTAGTACAATGAACTGGAAATGGAAGCTGTGTTTCATATAATCCCTAAATCCATCCAACTCTCACATCCTATCATGCAAATGTGGTGCAGTTTGAAGAGAATCCGGTCTCCCAACCATATGCACGAGCCGTGTAAAAGATACAACAATTTATTATGCATGCATTGCGCCAGGCTTATGGTAATAAGGTATTAAATTAGTGCTGGACATTATTGCTATACTATATCACTTCTGCTCAAAAGATATCACATAAGTCACATAAAACAGAAAAAGGAATGAGATTTTAGAACTGATTGGCTGGCAAGCTATAGTGACCTCTTCCTTTAGAATAATGTTTGCCCTTTCAGATCCATTCTTCTGAAAACTCTGAACTGGACCTGTGTTCAATTTTGCCACTGTTGGCTCTGTCAACAGTGGTGGAAAGTAAGTACATTTACTCAAGTACTGTACTTAAGTACAATTTTGAGGTACTTTTACTTTACTTGAGCATTTCCATCTTTTTTTAAGATTATTTTTTGGTGCTTTTCCCTTTTATTATAGTGACAGAGGATAGACATGAAAGGGGGAGAGAGATGGGGGATGACACGCAGCAAAGGGCCGCAGGTCAGATTCGAACCCGCGCCGCTGCAAGACTCAGCCGACCAGCGAACGGTCTTAGTGGGTGAGCTAGAGGCCGCCCCAAGCGTTACGCTACAGAAGGAAGTATTGTACTTTTTACTCAACTACATTTATTTGACAGGTTTAGTATTGATTGGATTGTATAAGCTTGTTATGTTTTTAAATGTAAAATCTTGGCTCCCAACCTTTTTGGGTTGTGACCTCTTACAAAAACATAATTGTGTACTTGTATCTCCTTGTCACGTTTTGGATGTTATGAGTTGTTGTCAGTTCCACCAAAGGGATTTCGCAAGAATTGCAGGATCACTTATCACATGAAAATCCATCTTGTCAGGCTTTAAGTAAACTCATTTGTGCCTGAACAGCAGCGAACTGAACCAATCAGCATCCGGCGAGGAGCTACTGGAAGCTGCAGGCGCGTTTTAGGTGTGTGTGACGGCCGCGACTGTTTAAAACAACAATGGCGTGATAGACAGATGGTTCATCCAATCACCTGCCAGTTGTTTTTTAAAAGTGCATGCCCTTTTCCAAACAGTTTCCAATGACGGCTTCTCAGATGGTTCTGTGTTAACAAACCATCTGGCTCTTCAGGTTACCAAAGAGACGTGTCTCCTTTAAACTTGTCACATTTTTTTTTCAATAACTGTTTGAGGCCCAAAGAGGTCAAATCGTTAAAGGTATAATATGATGTATTTTACTAAAAACAATGTATAGACTAATACAAAAATAATCCCTCTCCATCATCACTTATGAGCCACTAGAAGTGTGTGGGGGTGCCTGTATCTACAGAGACTCTGCCCTCTGCCTGGATTTTCTCTTTTCTTATAATTTTTTGTGTGGTGGACGTTTAAGGGTGTCAGCAAAGAGCCTCTGGGTCCCATGCGGTTGTGTAACCCCCAGCCAAAACAGTGTGCAGGTAGTGCAGCCCGTTCCCAAGTAATGCAGCCAGTTGTGACTCCGGTTTCTTATACTGGAGCACAGATTTTACCAACACACACAGAAACACACACACCCACACCTTCCTGTGGAGGTGTGGGTTTGTATATTTGTGCAGTAGAACGTAACAGCAGTGAAACAATCAGAAAACGTTTTATTTCTCTGATTGTTTTGCCCGGTGCTTTATTCTCTCTCTAGCTTGCTCAATCACCGCTGCTTTCTCTCTCTCTGTCTCTCTGGCTTGTTGAGCTTAAACGCTGTGTTTACCTCCTACATACTATACCTTTAAATATGAAAAAAAGATTAGAGAAAATTAAAATAATAATAATTCCTCTTCTTTCCTCTGTCATTAATCATCTTTATGGACAGTCATTTAGGATCCTAGTGGTAGAGGGTAGAAGCTCTTGAGAAAATAGGTTCAGTCAACAACTGTTTAGTCACACTAGCAAATGTTTAGCCAGATGTGCCTTCCATTTACACTCTCACCTCAAATTTGTCATATCTAATGTAATCTGCTGCTCCTCTTCGAGTCCATTGTGTACCAGAGCTGATAAAGAAATATTTGAGGCTGCTCCCAGTGACCTTGTTAATGTAGTAGTGCGAGGAGAACTGAAGTGAATTCTGACCTTCATCATGATTAGACATTACATGATCCTCTTCAGACATGATAATGCTTTGCTTTGAATAATAATTTATGTCTTATGTTTTTTCCACAGAAAAACTTTAACTAAGTTACATCTACTCCTCCCTTATCAAAGAATCAAGAAAATGCTAATCTAATGTAAGCTAACCTTGTTTCATTAGAAACCTTATTTGATAAACACAGTACATTCATTCATTCATTCATTTCAGATTTTTTTTTTTATTAATAAAACATACAGTATGTATTTACATCAAGTTGATGATAAACGTCTGTATTTCTGTACGATGTTTTACAGACACACTCCACATAATGCATGTCCACAGTGCTTCACACTCAAAATTAAGAGTTGTCAAATCCTTTAGTGTTCTTATTTGAGGTATATTTATTACTCTAAAATGCCAAATCAGCCCAAAAATGCAATACATTTTACAACACCAACCTATGTTTTTGTCACATACTGTAGGCTACATGCATAACAGTTACCTCATCAATGTCGGAACATTTTGCTTTTGTGAAACAGTACAAACGTGACAAAACCACACACACATTTTGCTGATAATCGTATTATGGTTATAAGCCGGCAGACATTCTCATTACTGAAGCAGCTGCCTTGTTCAATTGTGTTTATGATGTGGAAAGAAAGTGAAGTGTGATTTCTTTTCACCTCTAACTCTCAGTTTTTTATTTGGGTGTTTCCCCTGAAAAGAAGCAAAGAGACAGAGAGAGAGAGAGAGAGAGAGAGAGAGAGAGAGAGAGAGAGAGAGAGGATTACAACAGATTGTGAGCCGACTTTGTTAAACAACTTGAAAAAGAAAATAAGGTCTGCAGTAATTTTATAATACACTTAATCTGCAACCATGTTACATGGTTCCATGATCACCGCACACCAACCCTTTCTATGTGTGTATGCTTGCAGATTACAGTTATCTTTTACAGGCTAAGGTTTAGTTTAGTGTGAAGCCACTCCCTGTGTTGTTTTATTGCATGAATGTTCAAACTGTGAGAAAACACCCACGCTGTCCTCACTGCCCATACCTGCCTGTTTTTTCACCGTCATAAACAACTGCCCTGCGGCTGTTATTTCCCATGCTACAGACACAGTGTGTAAACTAGTGTAATGCAACATTGTTGTTACCATTGCCATACTACAGTATACCATTATAAATGCTGCCAGAGCTAAATCACTATTAGCTGTTGGTGCTACCGCCGTTATTGTTGTTGGTTTTGTTATTGCAAATTTGTAATGCATCGCCTTCAGGCCATAAATCTTGTACGGGATTACTGTGTGTAAGTCGTTTGTATGGTCTTGACTCATCAATCAGAGCTGGAATGTTTGTGTTACAACTGCCACTTTGTATGATGGATGAAGATGGGTGTTTTCTAACAGTACTGTAGTTGTGGTAGGAGATGGAGGCTGTGTGTATGTGTGTGTGTGTGTGTGTGTGTGTGTGTGTGTGTGTGTGTGTGTGTGTGTGTGTGTGTGTGATGGAGCACAATGCAAGCAGTGACACTCATTATTCCATCTGCAGCCGAGAGTGATTGAACACGCCTCATATTAACTGTCTTTTCCTCTTAATCCCATTGTGTTCTGCGAGATTAAATTTGAACACTAATAAACGTTTTTTTTTTTAATGACTAATTAATGTTTCGCACCTTGCCAAGAATCATTTTCTTCCTCTACTAATTCTAATTGGTCCAATTAATCATGCAAAAGGTAATTAGCACAGTTTGATGTGCAGTAAGACACTCCGGAACCCACAGGGGGATTTGGAGAGCTTTTGTTTCTCGATACAAACAGAAAATTAGTCAAGGGTGGTGGGCGCTTGATGCTGAAGCACAGTGCAACACAATACTAATGAGCGTGTTCTATTGTGATGGTCTTTATGGGACTGACAGCCATATTCATACCAAAGGCAGATGTACATTGCAAATGAATGAAGACGACTGGCTTTGGCTGCCTGAGAGATCTTTGCAATGTCCCAGAGATTTACAGTATAGAAAGGCCACTCTCTAACACACAGACACCCACTGAGGCAGGAGCGTATACACAGACTTTAAAAGGTCTCCTGCTGCAGTCTATAATAGAGGTATATTGATCTGGATTTTCTCTATGCATGCAGGACTCTCTCCTTTTTCAAATCAATAGTTAAACTTTTCAGGAATTTCAGGGAGCTAATTTTTGACGTTTATGTTTTTTAATTATCAAGTCTTGTGATACAGTGTTTAAATCTATATTTGACTGTTTTCACAAGTGTACACAACATTGGACTAGTACAAAAGAGAATAAAGGATCTGTACACTACGCCATATATCTAAGGCCAATTTAGGAAAACATATTCAGACTCAACAACTCACTCATGAGACAGAGGAACAAGGGCTGATTCAGGGTCAATATAAATCAGGTCCCATTACTTCTGAGCTGGCCAACCCAACAGTACAACACCTGATTTGGAGATTAAGATGTCGCTAAAAGCTGAATATCTCATTGATCTACAATTAATTACACACTCCCCACTTAATTCACTTCTGAACAAAGGCTGCTCAACAAATGTTTATAAGTGAGATGTCTCACTCTGTAGCTAAAACAGAGACCTGAACACAGGGTGAAAAGAGGAGCTGCAGCAATTTGAAGTACAACAAAAATATGGTGTTTTTTGACAATTAAACCATGTAAACCTATTCTGGTACAACTTGAAAATACAATTATATGGGCACTTTAATAGAATTTGCACCTGAGCAGATACCGTGGAATGAGTAAAGCCGCCCACACATGACAGGTGGCAAAACCGCTTTGCGACGGCTGTTCCATTGATTTCCTACGGGGAGAGCTCAGATTTGCCGCTTTGCGCTGCGCTCAAAGTTCAAATTATTTCAACTTTGACCTAGTTGCCGCTGACCTTTCGAAAGCGCAACCAATGACATAACAGCATGTTGTTACCTAGTAACGGGAAATAGCTTTCTTGCCACCCTTGACATTTACCTGCCCTGCGCTTTGCTCTGCGCCATACCGGTGCGCAGAGAGAAAATCGCTTGTCATGTGTAGGCGGCTTAAGGAGCAAATCCAACAAGTCCTCCAAACCATACGGCGATATAGGCCACTCACCCTACCCTCTAAAATGATCCACAGGGGCGTTTCATAAATTAGGGTCCATAGTGGTGGCAGGAAATACAACCCACAGGAGCGTTTTCCATTCTCATATTGTTGTTAACATTGTGGAATCGAAAAAAGATTGTGGTTTGGGTTAAAATCATGGACATTTGTTGGATTACTTCACTTCCGGTTACCCATGTCATGCAGCACTTGATGTAGTTCTGTTTGTAGTAAAGGTAAAAAAACAACTCGGCCTACTATTATTTTTAAATGGGACTCAAAAATTCCTTATGCAGTATTTGACGCTCTTACCTCATCAACTTACTTCCTGTTTTGCTCCCGTCATAATGACTACGGCCACTAGAGGACACCGTCATTATAAACATTAATATGAGTCGTAATTGCTGCTTGACTTTTGTGGCCATTTTTCAAGGGAGGACAGTCTCAGCAAATCAGAATGTCAATTCTAAAAAATGAATAGCCACCGAAATAACTTATAGATTACATAATGATGATTTTCTTGAGAAAAAACTGTTGGATAGTATGTAAATTAACCAGTGTATAACATTTACTTCCTGAATATCTATGAATCTGTAAAATTTGCAATTATTCACTATAAATTACAGAGAGAGCTGAATTCTGGAAAAAAACAACCTTGCTTTAATTACCATTTTCAGAGCACATTCACATTAATATTTACACCCATGTGTCATATCATCAGCAAACATAGCCCTCTGTAGTCTCTTAAATCAGGGCCAGAAACATTAGGGACTGCTTGATGATGTCACAGGTTATTTCCCTCATGCCTCAGTGTTTGTTGCAATTGTAAGAAAATGTTTCCAGGGTTCAGTCAATCAAGCAATAGAAAATGTGGGAAATCATAACTAAGTTGTGGTTTACAGTAAACCTCAGAGCTGTGAGAATACTGTTACAGATAAACAAACCAATTTCACGGTACTTTTTAAGATATGGCCATTCAGTTTGTCAACATTTATATTTCCAGTAAAGAACTATTTTACACTGCAACCATGTCTCATAAAAAGTATTAATTGTCAGGTGGCCGTAGATGTGACACATGTTCATATGTCTTTTAACCTGAGTGTTATTGATTCAATACATTGAGTGTGTTGTCTGCAGATACATACTTTATATAGTAAAATAAATATTTATTATAAGAAAATATAGCTGTATTGAGATCTTTGGTATATTTTTTGTAGTAGTGTGTAAAATTGGGCAGAATTTGCCTATTCAATTGTGATCAACATGGCCTCTCTCTTGATGATGGGCAAAAAAAAATTCTCTGCACTTTCTCACTTAACAGTTTTGCACAATGTCAGCATATATGGATGCAATTAACACATGTAAACCAAACTTCAATCTCACAAAAGTAATTAGTTTAAAGAACGACATTTAAGATCAGATTAACACAAATTCAGCACTTTCTTTTTTTTGGTGCACAATCTACAATTCAGCCCACACAATATTTCTTATCTGCTTTCTATCTTCTGCACCACAAAAATCTATGCACAGTTTGAGTGTCAGCGAAAATAGTTGGCCCTATAATATTCTACAAGCTGAGCTTGATTATGATAGTGAAATTGGCAGCGGAGCGTGGAATGTCCCCCCGGTGATTTTCCAACTCCAACTCATTTCACGGGCCATCTCTGGGTCCCGATCTCTGGGACTGGGTTGACTTGGCTGTGGCCCCTGTGCTACTGATGTCTTGATTGCTGTTTCATAGGCTTTCACGTGTCAATGCAGCAGCGCCGAAGGGACCTGTGAGGAGGAAGTGATGCAACCACAAAGACATGTAAGGGTGGCTTGAAAACACTAACACTGTGGTTCGCTGACCTCAAAGGAAGGAAAGAGACAAAGAGAGAGAGAGAGAGAGAGACACGCACACACACACACACACACACACACAGGTGGTCAGAGGGTCTAAATGTCAGGTGTTGACAGTTCGGAGAATGAATGTCAAACTAGTGTTGAGGATATTTTTGCACGCATGCAGTTTCATTTCTCATGCAACTGTCCAAACCATACGCATAACACTGTGCACAATACTGCACAATACACTACAGTGTTACAAGATGATAAGTAACACACATTAATCAGGTTAATGGCAGGTGAAACAAAACCAGGCTGCTATGTAATCTAAATTATACCCTAAACAGTGACAATCTAATTGCTGCTGCCAAAATATTTGATTTTAAGTATATTAGATCAGTAGCTAAAAAAAATAGTCTTGGTAAATGGAGCTTTATCTGTAAGTCAAGGCCATTAGCAGCCCTAGTCTGAGTGGCCTTGGGCTCTGTAATTAACTCCGCTCAAGCACAGCTAAACATTTTTGACATTTTTCCTAGTCCAGAATTAACTGTCACAGCAGAGAGAGAAAGTAACCATCTTGTCACATTGAGTTTATCTGAGGATTGTGAAACGCTGTCCTCTCTTTTTCTCTCTCTCTCTCTCTCTCTCTCTCTCTCTCTCTCTCTCCCACACACACACACACGCACACACACACACACACACACACACACCCACACACACACACACACCCACACACACACACACACACACACACACACACTACCTGGATCTCATTTCAGTAATGTTTCATGATGAGCGAGATGATGGAAAGTGTGACCAGGCCTAATGTTTTGAACGTTTGGGTGGCGCCATCATCAGGTTACATTACACTACTAATTGTTAGGCAAAATGCATTCCTCTTCCTTGTATATATGGAGCAGAGGTCTGGATCCCATCTAGATGAGGTTACATGACACAAATAAAAAATCTCTTAGACAAGTCCATGTGAAGGAAAAATAACTATAAAACACCACTCTGTCAGTTTTCTATCACTGTTGCATTAAATATGCTGTATACTTTATGGTTAAATGACTGCTTTAGCTGAACGCTTTGATACACATACACACATACACACACACACACACACACACACACGCACGCACACGCACACGCACACGCACACGCACACACTGTGGAACAGTAGATTCACCTGATTGGTTTAGCTGAGAAACAGAAAAATGAAGCGACTGATGTGTGTGGAAATGCCCAAGGTACCGTAAACATGTAGCATGCAACATGACAACTCCCAAGCTATCCAGGAACTGCCTGGTTTCCAGTAAAGAATTATTTCTATGTCACCGCAAATGCAGTTAGTCTTTGATGTACGATTTGTCACGAACAAGGAGTTAGGTGTCATGGTGGTTTGGGGGGTAAACCACACACAGATAAAGATCAGTAAAATATTGACTGTGTATAGGTTGTACAATAAGCTCAGTAAACACGGTAATTAGCACTTCAATCAGTAACAAAGACAAAAATAGTTTTTTTATATCTGTAAATGCATGAATATGTAAAATATCAGAGAAAACGGAGAGACACTTGCACTACTGATATTGTGAGAAAAAAAACTTGTTTTTTTTATTTGTGAGATTTCTACAAATTGACAATCTGTAATTATCTCACCTAATAATATGGGTCAACACAAACTGAACATTGATGACATTACTTTAAGCGCTTTCAGTTATGAAATCTACCTTGTTGGCAGTGGTACAATATACAGTACAAAACAATCAGCCTTCACCAAATGTTCATGTCAATCATGGTGAAATGAATAGCTAACAGACCATAAAGAAACAACAATTTCTATTCAAACAGCACAGTTGCATAAAAGGGTTTTCAGACCATTCAAGAGTGCTTTAATGATGGTACAGTTGACCTCAGACATCGCCCACACAAATTACTCATTTGCCACATAATAGACGATTTCTGCTAAGTTTCATTTATTGAGAAGCCGTTTTCAACCATTCTATCATCCTGGATGGTCGCAATGAGTAGTTGGGAGGTTATGAAAGACACAGCGATAATGTCTGACAAGCCTAAACGAAATATCACTAAAGAAAAGTCTCAAGTCAATATGGTGCAAATTCCCCCTGATGAACACACATTAAACCAATCACTGCGCGTTAGCATTTCAGTCGTCCGCAGACCATTACCGGGCGCTGTAATTATACCACATATTCCATATATTACTTTGAATGAAAGAAGTCCAATTACAATCCTTTTACTCAGTATGCAGGCTGATGCCTCCATAAAAGTCTGCGATTAAATTACTCAGGGGAAAGCACTCACATTTTATATGACAACCCCTGACGCATCGTTCAGCCACGAATTCCCCAACCAGCAGCAAATCTTCTGAGAGGCTCCGGCTGCGGACAGGTGGGTCCAGATGACTGAGAGAGACAGAGAGACAAGTCCCTCCAGCTTTACGCCTTATGCTATTACTCTCTGTCCCTGTTTATTGATATAGAGCTAACTTACCTGCCATACATATTGTGTCATCTGACAGGAACATTAGGAAGAACGTCACTACATTTTTGAACTCCCTCCCTCAGCATTCTGTTTTCTTTCTACTTAGCTGTCAAAATGTTAAGAGACACAATGCTTATCATCTTGTAACAGTGCTGTATGCATAAATGAAGCATGAGTCCTGTACCTGTGAGCGTAGGGGCTCTCCAGACTAATTCATAACTAAACAGGTTATTCAAAACTTCTTGTCATTGTCTGTCTGAAGTAGCACAAGCGGTGATACCCACCGCCAACTGCCCCTCTTTCAGGTAAAATCAAAGTCAAAGACTTAAAATGAATATACAGTAACCACCTACTCCCACATGTTCCACTAAGGCTGAAAATTCCCTCATTTGAGACGAGTGTCTGCAGCAGACTGGAGGTGTTGCTGCACTGATAAACACTGGACATGTAGGCACCGTGAGAGAAACCCCGTTCAAGGCTCGCAAACAGCAAGTAAGAACTTTACATAACACTCAAATGTGAGGTTATTTAAGAATTTTATTCCCCCCTTGTCGATGTACAGGAGTCGTTTTAGGCAAACAGTGCGAAAAGCGGGGCTCCAGAAATCTCCCTTGTATTTCACAGCAGAGAAATTCAGAAGTTGTTCAAGTCACGCTGGAATGTGAAATGTGAGTTCTGGGAAGACCTGGGCCAGACAGACACAGAGGCCCTTCTGACAAGGAAGGAAACCTTAACTTGTCAATCACGTCACTCCTCTGTCAATAGCTGTTTAATCCTCTGCTGAAAGCTGGTAGGTGCTGGATCTAGAGGCAGACAAGAGGTTAAAGGTGAAGTGAATGACAACCCGCCGTTTCTGCAAGAGCATTTTCCATAGTCAGAGCATAACATTAGTTGGCTGAAAGGTAAGATCTCATTGTTTTTTGTGAAACCAGACATGAGTTTTTAATATCAAGCCTGTAGCTCTGCTTGTGACAGTGATACAGATGAAAGTCGTACGGAGGGGAAATGCCTGTTATCAACTTTTGCAGATGGCATACAATGTCTCTGCCTGAGAGCAGATCCTTCATACCTTACTGGCCATACCAAAAAAAAACGCATGTTAAAGTGTATTGCTTTATACTGAAAAAAAGACAGACAGTTGAATCAATTGTGGTTACATGTGTGGGTATAAACAAATCCTAATGAAATGAGCACAGTGACGACAATACACTTGTTTTGAACAAAAATACATTTGCGCTTATATAAGCCTCATCATCTCCATGACAACAGCTTTACTGGTAACATGGAGATGTATTTGTGTATAACCACAGCAACGTCTTCCAATTGAATTAAGCTGCACCTGTGCACATTATGGATGGAAATAAAAGACTGAAGGCTGTTACAGTGAGCCTGTTGCTGACTAGATGTGAGCATGAGACTTTGTGTTGTTTTGCAAAGCACTGAGAGTATATCCTTTCTCACAGATGACAGAAATTAGTAATTACTATATAACAGTACACTATTCATTAGCTGAACTAAAGTGATGTGTAGATAAAAATGTTTTATTTTTGTTTTTTATAGTATTCTGTGAGAAAAAAGACAAAAAAATCTGTTATCGTGCACAATCTAAGAGTTATGTTTGGAATGGCTTTATTGTTCTGCTCCATATTAATGATTGACAAAATATAGGTTATACGTTGCACAGTGAGGAAGCTGACATTCAAATAAATTGCTTCATTGGGAACTTTTGCCTATTTTTGTTTACCACTGGGATATAAACTAAACACCTGATTTGTGGAAAGGGCACCAGAGCTGCATACAGAGAATATTAGATCAGAACAGTAAGATGTATACGATTTATAAGATGTGGTGAGGACAGGCTTCTCTCTGGAACACTGGCTGCTCTCTCCAATAATTGGAGAATGTTATGCCGGCTCTGTCAATACATTTTCTCAGAGGATAACTGTCCTGTGCTAATGAATAGTTATGATTAAAACAGCTATTTGTAATACATATTTTATGTTACTTTAATTCACCGAGCTGGTTATATAACATTTCATACTGATTTAGTCTGTTTTTGTTTAATTTAAAATACAAAACGTATTATTTGTTCAGTAAGCAAACATCAAGTCTGAGTTACTGCTTTTCTTTTTTCCAATTAAGCTTTAGATAAACAAGCGTTAAATAGTCAGAAAAGGCTATTATCTGAAGAAAAGGTAGGTGAGTTCACAGCTGAAATTTTGCAGTTGAGACATTTGATACTGAAACAGTTGTAGTTGAAATGGCTGTTGTGTTACAAATACTGAAAGAAATTGAATTAGCAGTTGTGTGTATGCACCGAGAAAAGCTGAAGTGTCAATCTATGAGTGTGAGTGAAAGGATGTTTCAGTTGAAAGGAAAGTAAAAGTTTATTTATAGCACATTTCAGCAACAAGGCAATTCATAATGCTTTACACAAAACACCAAAAAGCATCGAGACTAAGTTCAAAGGAAACACACTACAAAAGGACATTTAAATACAATTAAAAACAGTCGTTTAAAAGCCAAGAGAATAGAAAATAAAAAGGAAGGAAAGGGAGATTTAATTGAATTTCAAGCACTGAAAGTATAGTTGAAATGCCAGTCAAAGTGTTAGATCTAAAGGTAGGTGAACTGTCGGTTGAATTTTTATTTGACATGTAATGAGTAAAAGCAGTTTAAGTGTCAGAAAAGTGTTAGTGATGAGAGGATTTGATATTCTGCTGATAGCCAGCACAGTCATTAATATGATTTAAATATAAATACCAAAATATGAGCTTGTACCACTGAAGGTTAGCACACAAATGTGTAAAAGTAACAAGGAATCTGGATTCGCTCATGCCAGGAGGAAACAAAGTAGTGAAAGATGAACATTAAGCCCCCATATGTCTCAGTAATTCTCCAACACAGCAATTAAGTCCACAAGAGTAAAAGTAAAAAGAGTAAAATACATAACAGTTATCTCAACTGTATATTAAAAATAAAAATGACACATTAGCCTCAGTCAGACAGCTGTATAATGACCAGCTTGGTTGGCAGTAAACAGAAAACTACAACCAATCACATAACAAAACAGATATAACAACAAACAAAAAAAGAGTACCCACACATAAAGATAAATGGATGCTTTATTTTTTATTGTCAATATTTGCATGAACAAACAAAAGGTGGATGTAATGATGACAGTGAAACTGCCCTGGAACTGTGCCAGAAGTGGTTGCTGCTAGCAACAGAATGTTCAACTGAAACCAACTGCTGGTGGCAGAATTGACTCATGAATATGTTGCCAACAAAAAAAATAAGAAATGTAAGGGCCTTTTTAAATGTTTTTATTGATTTAATTAGGTTTCACAGCACAACCAACTTTCACAGCACAACATTTTGTCTTATATAGTCTAGTCTTCAGCAAAAAAACTAGCATACTTTCTCTGTACCAACATCTTTGACTGTATAATTTAACCTCTTAACTATAATTAAAACACCACATCCCTTTTATTTCTATGATCACAGTTTAATGGATTGGTTAATCACTGTAAAGATTATATCCTGCACGAATTAAGGTGTCACAATCTCTCGCAATCTAAGTTTGATCATTTTATGAATACCATACTGACCTAGATGCTCGAACATATAGCGATCATAAAGGCCCATTTATACATTATGATACAGGCTGTATTGAAGATATATTGATATAATTTCAAGGGGAATCTTGCCCAAATCTTCATAGTTAACCTGTTCCAAATGTTTCCTATGCTGTGGCTGTTGTTGGCTCAGTAAAAAGAAGCAGAATAGAGGATAGTTTTTTGGCATCCATATGTGAGACATTTACTACATGTAGGGCTGCAACTAAAGATTATTTTCATTATCAATGAATTTGCTGATTGACTTATCAATTCACCAACAAATAATTTCTGCTTTACAACTCTATACAGTGTCTATATAAATGTGTCTAATATGTGTAAGAGTGGCTAATATTTGATGAAAATGCCTAACATCCCTTGAAACAGGTCCTGTGTTCGTCCAAATACAAGTCTGTGATCCATAAATTACTTTTATAGGGAGCATGAACACACCACAGTTGTTTACATTTTCTTGCAGCACGAGGAAACGGCATCCTGTAATGCTGTTATTCACTTGATTGCATTTGTTTTCAATATCACTCCCATGTCCATTAAGAATGAGCGGGAATATACAAAATGACAGACATGAATTAATGATACTGATGCAGATGTTTGAAATAATGGAGCTGTGCTGGTAAATGTTGTGATAATAGAGGTATAAAGGAAACGTTTGTGATTGAGGAGGAGTGACGGATGCAGATAGAGCTGAAGATAAAAGAGGAGGACTAAATGCTTTGTCTTTTAACACAAGTAGAAATTTTAATTGATGAACGCAAAGGGGAAGAATGGGATGCATGGAGGTGTGCGGCTGATTCAGTAATAGAACCAAGCGAGATAAAAGCAAAAGCCTGTAATGCACTGTGACACAAGGCACTGTGACACAAGAGAAAAGTAATGGTGAAAATGTTCGTCTGATAAAAAGCCATGTTTTCTGTCAAATATTAATGACTCCATGAAAGGCTTTACTCATAACAGCAGCTATTCTGAATTTATAAGTGGGCCGGGTTACACAGAATAGTGATAAATAACTTCTTCTATCTCTCACAACCACACCCCTTTCTCTTTAAATAGATGGGTACACAACACAGGCAGCCGCATCTGTCTGTGTCTCTCTCACACACAGAATAAATGTGTGCGTGCGTGTGTGTGCGCATGCGCGCGTGTGTGCGTGTGCATGCTCAGTGTTTGTGCAGCTCTGACTTATTTTTCACTTTTCCCTTTAACTTCCTGTGAGTCACCAGCAGTGGAGGAAATACTTTACAGCTGTACCTTTATTTTTTATGTGAAAACACGGCTTAATGCACACAGAGAACAAAAGCAGGAATCTGGTACAATGTTTTGCTTTACTTGTAAATTCCTGTGCACCGAGCTAATTTGCTCTGCTACTCAATGGCAAAGTGCAGTTATAGAGCTGTTATATAACCTTTGCTTATTTAAGTGTGTCATGAGCCTAGAGTGGCTTATGTAACTTTACAAGATTGTATAAATCTGTAGATCCTCTCTTCTTCTCACTTATCTAAAATCCAAGATAGATCTCTTGTGCTGATGGAAATGTGAGAAAGTGTCCTTGATTATCGTGCATGAGATTAGTTTCTCTAAAGTGGATTGTGTCTCTACAAATCTCTTTATTGTTATAGTTTTTTTACAACCACAATTAATGTGATGCAGTGCAGTATTAGTTGCACATGTTGCCTGTCACACGTGTAACGCAGGAAAAAAAAGAAATGAAAATATTCTTTATTCTTGAGATATTCATAATTAATGTAAACACAAGGAATGAAAAGTCCTTTGATGATAGTAGAGCTTGATGGCTGCTTGTTCATTTGTCATTCACGGAACTACAGGGAGAGATTAAATGTCTGTAGAATTTTGCCTGATAATTTGTATAAGAAATTCAGTTTCCAGAAAACACCACCTTCCCTCGGAGTAAACTATGATATAGCAACAAGATAAACCTGTCGTTGTGGATGCCTCTAGATGAGTTGTTGGAATGTTGCCTCAGCATTACATAACCCAAAGGCATTCACTCAGATTCATGGACCTAAGAGTATGTTGGAAGGGACTATGCACCTCTCTCTATTGTGATTTATAAGCTGAATTAATTTCTGAAGGAGGGACTTCTTTATAGACGTTTTTTTTTTTGCCATGACTCCATCTGATGTCAGAGCCTGACAGCAACATAACCCTCTGACAATTTCCACTCTGATTCTAGATGGAGTTTGGTGTTGGTGGGGAAAATGTACAGTTAATTGGACTTGTAAAGATTAATTAAGATAATTAGAGATTGCCTTCCATGTTGGTAAGTGAGAGGAATGGTAGGTTGTGTCTTGATAAATACTTAAATAAGGAGCCTCGCTGAACAGGCCGGAGTGTGTACTGTTGTCTGTTATTGTATGTAGTTTACTGTGTGCTATTGTATGTACCATTGTCTGATGTGTACAATGCTATGGAAATTAATTTTCCCTTGGGGACAATAAAGTCTACAATTAACCAGGAGCAAGTACATATTTAGATGTTAATGTGAGTTAATAGAGAAAAGAAAAATATATGAAAAGATAAGAACTCGGCGGTGTGGCTCAGAGGCAGTAATGTCACAGTCTTGTCACACTGCTCGGCCGCAACTACGAGCAACTGAGTTGGAAAAATGGTTCACGTCAGCTTCCTAGTTGTAATTCCAAGTTGAAGTTATCGGGGGGGTTCAGACAGCGAAGATGGCCACAGTTGCGTTGCCATCGCTTGGAGTTAGATCTGAAACCCAATATTAACACTAATACAATTGATTCAGCTTTTTAATTAATTTTAATTTAATGATGTGACGACAAGGCTAGCAGTAGGGTAACTATTAGGGAGTAATGTGTGAATGCTCCCAAGTCAGAATAACATTAAAGATCAAATTTTGTCAGATCAATTGGTAAATTAGCAAAAGTTAGTGTCAGGAAGAGGAATTGTTTCTGTCAGTTTGATTTGGAGTAAATCCAGTTTGAGAAAAACTTGTAATAAAAAAGAAAACATTACTAAATTGAGGCAACTGTATGCTAACACATTAGCCATAATACCTTTTTGAAGTGATAATATGTCAGGGGTAAGTGTTTCTCATCATTTTGTAGCGTTCTTCTGCCCCCAAGTGGCTAAAAAGGGAAATAATGCAACTTTAAAACTCAATATTATATTCATATGTTAAAATTGAATCAAATAATTTCTAGTTAGAAGTATTTATTTACCTATAAATACATAAAAAACAAATCCCCTCATACTGTGAAGGTAATAGATGATACTTTAGCAATGACAAACTGCTGTACAAACACTACACTGCCACCCTAACCCACATATGATATACAGTTAAACAGCTTTATTAATGATAGTGATTATTTTTTATATAATCTTTTGTAATTCAATTAACACTGTAATGTCTAAACATTTCAATTTTACAAAAAAATAAGTAGTGCATTTATCTTTTTAGTTTTTTTGTTTGTTGAAAGGTTCATTTGTGGTTAATTCTACAATATTCCTGTGAACATTAATGTGCCATACATACATCTTTACGTAAAGCATCCTTGGGTCCATGGAAAGGCACTTTATAAATCCAAACTATTATTATTGTACAGGAAGTTGATGTTTGCAGAACTAACACTTGTTGCACTAATGGTAGTTCTTGTTCTAGGCTTTTATAGGCATATAAATAAATAATTTTGTGGCATTTCATTGGATCTTTCTCTACACGTTGTGTCTAATTTTTTTCTAGTTCAGACTCCCTGCTGACCAGACTACGTTTTAAAATCTTTGTGTATCAGCCTTGTTTGGCTTGCTGCCTGCCCCACAGGTCGGCTAGCCACCGTGAAAACTCCAGGCTCTCCAGATGGCCAGGGCGCTTATGAAAGCAACTTACCAAGCCCCTTTTGAACTGCAGTGCATGCTAAATCTCAAATGATATTTCAGTGCTTTAAAATTCAGTAATATTAATAAATCAAATATATGTTACAGTACACCGAGTGATTGTTTTCAAGAATAATGGAGTTTCTGTTTGTTTAGTGTTAGTGGATTAGTTGAACATCAAAATAATCACCCTACACTACGGGCATTACTGTCTCATACAACTGTCTATCAACTCTCTTTCTTCTCTCTAAAATCATCCCACATTAATAAAGTCTGTAAGTATGGCCAAGAGACTGTAAGGCAGGAAGTTACTGTGTTCTTTGCTTGGCTGCCATTTGTTGTGGTTGAAACTATGAAACAATAACCAAAGCTACAGTATGCACCAACTAAGGAGCTGGATCCTCTTCAGTCAGCATTTCTAGACCAAATATGTTATAATAGGCAACAAGGCCAGTCCCGTTTCAACGGCTCCACACGTGAACATAGAAATTATTTTGCTCAAATTTGGAAGACACTTCTGTATGTTTAATCTCTGAAGCCATCACTATCCCATATCATCCTCTGTGGACCAGTCAGTTGTTTAATGGCTTGTTCAAATGATTCTTGTCACATGACTATGGTGTATTTACGAGGTACTTGGTTCAAATTGGTTATCATACATCACATGAACTGGACCAAAATGAAAATGTCCGAGCAGGTTGCAGGTGCAGCCCATAAACGTTGATCTTCATCCTGAAATGGGACATGGCTCCCGTGTGACTGGCCTCCTTTGATCTCATGGAGCTGTAGCTTTAGCTATAGGTGTTTAGTGCCATGTGGTGGGAGGCTACTTTGTGATCATGGTTAGGCTTCCTTCTGCCCATATAAGTCAAAACACTTCTCACAATAGCTGCACAACCACAGGAAATTAATATTAGGTATAAATCACACTAAAGATATTTTTTACCAATGTCATTAGTATATAAAAAGGATTGTCAATAAGATTATTATCAATGTTAAGTGAATGATGAAAGTCACTTGGTATACAATATAGTTGTACCATTGCTATTAATTGGTAACAATATAGGTTTGTCGATATAATAATAAAATAAAATGGCTGATGAAAGCCATTTGGCATATTATATTTCAGAATGTGGTGTATAGGAATTCTTTGCAATTTGAATGGCGGGACATTGACACAGTGTGTCAGTATCTGTACAAACACGGCACTTCTCAAAGCTGTTTTCAAACATAATGTTTTAATTAACTTAATGGATTTGGATCAGATTCTTGTTATGGGATATACGTTTGAAAGCAATGTTGTTGTATTTGTGTTTTTTTACAGATTTTACAAGGCCAAATAAAATCAAAGATTGTGCCTTTTTTAAGATCAAACTTAATTTTAAAAGCAATCTAATAAAACAACAACTGTTCAACTCAATCCAAGCTGGTAGTTATTGTCTTTTACATATCTCCCCTCTTACATATTAGAAAAAGCTGAATTTAAGACTATAGTCAAAGTGGTTGATTTTCACAATAGGCCTATGATATTAACATTAAAGTACAATATATTTAAGAAAGTTGCAAATTACTTGTCAAACAAATTGTACAATAATTAATTCTGAGAGAACAACAACTAAATGCATGGGAGGTAATCGTTTTGGTTTTGGGTGTGAACGGGCAGTGTGAAAGATATCTAAATACTGTAGTTGTCTCCAGTTTCAGACCACATTTGAATGATAAAACAGAGCCTTAATTATAGTGAATAGAAATAATTTGCATGGCTGTTACATAGGAGTTTCCTATATTTTAGGTCACATATAACGGAAATTGTATACAATTACAGTATTTTTGACTCAGGAAGTGAAGCAGATATTAACCCCAGCTTTAAGAGCTGCAAGATTAATAAGGTTGATAAAAACGGCCAATATACTGCAGAGCAGCAAATTGAAGAGCAGCAGAAGGATACTGAGGAGAGATTGAACCATGTATCTTTTCTTCCCTCTTGCCTCGACACCCTTCACATTCAAATGACCGCTGAAGGCAGCATAGGGATCTGCCAGATAGATATTACAGTATTTTGTCTGTTGCTGCTATGTGCTCCACTTCAGTGCCACCCTCCCCCACCAAGCAAGCTGACCTTTCATATTTAGTATACCATGTTGGGTAAAGGTCACTACTGTTTTGGCTTCTCTCCACTGGTTTTGTTGTCCGATTGGAAATGGCCACAGAGTCTTCGATATATAAATATTTTTCCATGTTGCTGTCGAGAAACAGGCAAAGGGCAAGTATAATCATGACGCGTTTTCAGTAAGGGATTTTTGAGATTTCTAATTACGCCGGGCTGATTCGCTTGCACCTGAACATGCAGAGCTATAATGTTGTGTGTTTCTCCTCTCATTAATTTCCATTACTTCTATTCAGCCATGATCAGCTTTATGTCCTTGTGACCTGAAGTATAGGGTATGCAAAGCTTGAAATCAGTGTAAGACCTTATGTATCATGTGTCATGAATTGAAAAAAAAATAACTTTGTTATTGGGGAAAGCGTCACCTGTTCAAAGCACCAAATTATCCAGACATAAATATATATTTTCCCTTTGGACCACAGATTTAATGTCACCAGCATGTTTTTTTCCCCCAGACTTCACTTTCAGTGGAAAGGCAATGGATTTTCTTACATTAGATTTCCCAATAACATAAAGTGCCTGCTGCAGGCTCCCTGTGACAGGTGCAGAAACCTAAAGAGCCTTTTTGAAAACTGAATACCTCTTTGCTAAAATCATGTACATTATTTCATTACAGGGAGATTTTATAGTAGTGGGTAAGCCATGTCTCCCTCCCTCTATGTTCAGTATATTATTGAAACGATTTCGACCTTCAACATATTTCACTCATCTACTGGAATTTTAGACTTTTGTTTCATCACTGTGTCTTTCGTTCTGTCATCATCTCTCTCCGTGGTGGTTCTGTTTTAAGACTTGGGAATGTGAACGGCTCCAGTTAAGCTTCAAATGGCCCCCCTCCTCTTCTCAATGAGATGGAAACATTAATCAATTAGGTTGGCCCTTAAAGGATCTGAAGGAGATGAAGCTCCCCTCTCTCTGAAAATGAAATGCCACAGACTTTTAAATCCAGTCAAAGGGCATTTTTCCCAATCTTGCTCTCTTCTACCCCCCCCCCCCATCCCTCCCTCCCTTTCATTCCCCACTCCCTGTTTCATTCATCTTCCCTCCCATCCCCCTCTCATTTCTCATGTGCAACATAAGTAGAAGGTTGGGGAATGAGAGGATGATGAAGAGGAGGGTTTATTCAGAAGTGGAATGGAAGGATGAGGGGATGATGGGGCTGTGAAAACACGAGTTGAAATAACATTTTCTAGGAACAAATCTAAAGGCTAGAAATACACATTTTCTAATTGTGATTTAATTACAGATTTACATTGTTTCCCTTCACATTCACATCATTGCAATTTCATGTAAAAGTCAAAACTTGTAAAAAAGAAGAAAAAAAAAAGATTTGATTTAGATTATTTGTGTTTCTGATGCACCAAGCCACCATTGTCCATACACTTGACATGGAAATGGTATAACAAATAATATATAATTTAATAAAATGTCATACATCTGTATATGAATAGTAAATATCGTATGTGGTTGGTTTGCATCTGGTGGAAATGCAACAGCAGCTAATTACGAGTATGGAAAAGGGTCACGCAGAGGGTGGAGCGGACTCCATGAATGGCAGTTGTTTCAATGGCCGATTGTCCGAAGGAACAAGAGACAACATAGTCTCATTATTAAAGGTCAGTGGCTAGAAAAGGTTAGCAAAGGTTCAGCATTGAACAGCCCTTTGTGGCCGGCCTGCCACGGCCTCACACAGAATTTATTCACACAAGCTTTGATACAAAACTCAACTGTGCTTGGGTAAAGAGAAGTGCAAATTCTGCAAAGCATTATTTGGCGTGTAATTGTTGTTATTCTGGAACTGTCACACATTTTAATTCAGTTGACGCTACACCAGGAAATGTTTGAATTGTCTGTGATTTCCTTAAGTCAGTTTCAGTTTTTCATGTATAGTACATCTTTGCTTGCCATATGCAGTTGTTCTCTCGGAAAGAACATACAGCAATATGATCTCATAGGGGAGCAAATAACATTTATGGGGGTCAGTGAGACTGAGCATTAAATATTCCCAGACAAGAATGGGGTCTCTTGTAAGGCTTTGGCCAGTGTGATAGTTCCAAGCTATATGAAGCCACTTGCTGTGTCTATCAGTCAGGATGTTGAATCTGGAGCCATTATATGCCTTGTTAACCCAGAATTGTATTCCACCAAACCCTGTCATGTCATCACTTCCATTGTTTGTCCTCACAACATTTCTCTCAGAGTCCTATTTAAATAAATTTTCTTATTTTCTGTTTATGATCATGGTAGTTTTGAGGAAAATAATAGCAATCATTTGACCTGCATGGTTGAGGAGAAACAGCCAAACTGACTGAGCGGAATGGTTTTTCATTCAACATATTTAGGCAGCAGGAGACGAGTGGAAATGTGAAAAATTAAGCACCATTGGTACATTAAGTATTGGCTTGATTTAGCTCAAATTGAAAGTGAAATTCGTTGTATGAGAACCAAAGTCAAAAGCAAAGTCATTTATAAAGGCATTTATGAAGCATTTTTACCAGCTGCTCTGTCACAAAGTGGTTGGCAGAACACAAATGACACAAATCAAAGCAAAGGTGGGTATTTTCAGCATAATCAGTTTCTATGGTTTTTATCTTTTTCCACAAATTTGGTGCTTCTTTGCAATACTGCGAAAACAGCGTCTTTTCTGTGTAAATTTGGGTCATTAATGAGTCATCTCTCTCCTTAATGGACCTATTGAACTATTTCCTGTTTACCATTACTTTGCTGTTTGCTTTTCTCAGGACAACCTTATATGGAATTACTGCCAGTAGACCTTGCCAATGCTGTTACATTTACATTAGTGATACATTAAATCAGAGAGAAAGGTAGCAACATGTACTTTCAATTTGGGTTAAAGGGACAATGAACATCTATGTGAAAAATAACCTCGTACTGCTCCGATGTAAAGAAATGACTTGACTTCTAAAACATCTGACAGTAATGTAGAACATGAAAGCTTTGAGCTGTTTTAAAAAAGAATAAGCATTAATATTTTACAGAAAATGACCAACAACAAAAGTCCTGCTGTGTCTGATAAAACTGCACCTTGACAGCTTCACTTTCCATAACTAGTGTGGAACTGAAGGCCTTATTATAGTGACATAAAATAACACTTGCGTAACTCTGCTTATTTGTTACAGATGAGGGAGTAGGCTAATGTGTGTTCTCTCGTGTGGAGGGAGGATGCCATTAAAGAAATACAGATTAATGTACAATAGGACCTCTGAAATACATAGTGTGTGGAGGTTATTTGTTGACACCAATCTTTTTCCACTTCCCAAGCTTCCCACTTCCCCATTTTGAGAATTTGTACACTTATGCAACACAGTTAAAGATGTTTTTATATCGATTCAACAAATTCACAAGTCATTCATTACTATTCACTTCATCAGAGACTTCTAATTCATGAGCTCAATAGCTCAGATTGCAGATGGAGCCTTATAATTCATGGAATTGGTGCTCTCTTCCTTACATATACTAACATTTGCTTGAAAACAACTGAGACAAGGGAAATGTAGCAACTATCTCATAGTGTAATAAAAGCACTTGTAAGTTATGAACAGGGAAAATTATTTCTTTGGTGTTGCTTAATGCTTATTGATGGTAATCAGTCCATTTTTCCAAATGGAAGAAGAATTACCAGCTCACTTAAATGCAAGAGGAGAAATCTAAGGGGCAGAGTAGAAAGGGAAGAAAATGTTTCTGACTTTGTCTTGTGCCTCTTTTCATTTTTTTCTCTCCAAGGCCAATTGCTCCTGTAAAAGCACAAACTGAACATTACTGAGTTCCTTTACTTACAAAAACAAAAAATTGTTGAGGGCTGAGAGTCACCACCACTTTCTTATAAAAGAAAATTAATTTTCGAAAAGTGCGATCACTTAAGCTTATAAGAAGTTATAGAAACAGTACTGCTGACATCATCGAAGTAGCGGCTGGGTCGTAACCCCTAATGGAAAATATTGTTTTATATTTTCCGCTCATTTCCTGGTGCTAGCCGGAGCTCTTACCAAGGCATTAAAAAGTGTTTGTTCTTGCTAATTGCTCTGAGTGGATGAATGTATTTCACAATGGTAGGCTAGACGATATGATTTGCATCCCACGTTGGAAACAAGTCGTTCTTGAGTGTTACACATCTTAAGAATTTGCGTGACTTTGACTTTTCTCTCCCTGTGTCATCTTTCCTTTATTTACATGTTACACCAGTCAGAGTCCCTACTTTGTTCACCCCTCCACCCAACAACTAATTCCACCCTATGTCTCATCCTTCTCATGCTCCCTTTTCTTTTTTTCCATTTACAAAACTTCTTCCACCCCCCTCATTTTTTTATTATTATTATTTTTTTTTAAATCAAACATATTTCCTTCTCTGTGACATAATTCCCTTTCTGTCTGGCCAATACTGTAACGCAGCGCTGCAACACAAAAAACGGCATGCATTCCTTTCCCATGAAGCCATGAGCCGGCCCGTGCCAGATACCCCTGTGTACCGCGTCTTCTCTGCTCTAACAGTGACTGACACTGAGAGACTGAGTGAACAAGTGACAGTAAGAGAGAAATTAAGAGACGGGCAGAGAAGAATCACACAGACAGCGACACAGAGGTACAGAATGAGGAGGAATCGGCTTCTTTGTGACAGTTAACCTTATGAGCCTGGATTCAGGACAGCCTGAGCTGGCAGCTGATGTCAGACCGCCACAGCAAGCCCACGGTGCGACCCATCTGTGCCTGGTATTAAAGCAGGCTCCCACCCCAGGGCCAGAGCCACCATGCTGCGTAATAGCTACACAGACATAGGCACAGTCCTGAGGGGGCCAACAAGTCACCCACTGGGATGACAATGGCAGCTTGCTTAACACAAACACACACATATAAAACTCAAACACATGCACCAAAAGCACAGAAAGACAAAAAAATTGTCTTTCACAATACATAACTTACACGTTGCTCTGCCTTGCAAAAACACATTAATGACACTTCTCCTACACGTATGACTGAGCACATAACACCACTCCACCGCATTCTTAAAAACAGTGTGATACACATTTGGCTGTGAGCTGTGTTATTTTCCCTCTCTGCACCTATTTGAAGCTCCAGTTAGACATTGTTCTGTGTTTACATCCTGTTGTGTAGACCGCTGTGTGAGTATGTTTTGCGTTTGTCCAGCTGTGTGTAAATGTGACTGTGTGTGTGTATGTGTATGTGAGGGTCAAAGCTGGAGCACGGTAGCAATATATATCATGTCAGCTACCATGAGAAGTCTATCTGTTCTCAGTGTGTATTCAACTGCCTGCTGCATAGAAGACAGGCATCAAAATGAAATAAAGTGTGGGGGAAAAAAGTATTCCAAATAGCTGTAGGCAGTGATTTAGAGGTGTGGAGTCCTAGGTGAAACAGACTTTACCAAAAATTATAGCTTAGCATGAACTTCATGGCCTAAATTATTACACATATACACACATATCAAGTGGGGTCAAAGTGATGTAAGTCATATAGAGTTTTAAAAGGGAGAGAAAAACACAAAAGTATGCATTCATGAAAACAGTGTTTTTAACCCCTAGGAAGTCATATTTTATTGGCATTCCTGTTAAACGCTATCTGAAAAATATACAAACGGCAGTTATTCTTCACTGACTCTCAGCTGTGTCCTTCCAAACATTTAGCATATAGCTCACATCCATGACAGTCCAGTCAGTGACATTATTAAGAAACAACAGGAACATGTTAGATTTTCATGTCTAAATTATAAAAAGACTCCAATCCTACAAAGCAAATGAGTCAGATTTTTCACTCTTTTTTGCCTTAAAGGGGTGATAGAATGATTATATAGGGTATTTCACATTGTTCCTTAAGGTCTCCTAATAGGGAATGTAATATTGGTTGGGCTGAAAATGGCCCGAGTGCTGTTCTATGGGTCCTAATGCATCCCTGTGTTTTGGCCCTATTTGGAACGAGAGCTTTTCTTCCAAATATGGTATGCTCATGAATATTTAGATGAGCCCACATACACATGGAGACGAGACAGCAGGTCTCATATTTCAGACACTGCAATGTTATACATTGTTCGTTACTACTAAATTACTAAATTCACTTCTGAGACTTTTTTATGCGAGAAATCAACAAATTGATGGCTAATTGCACATTTTCTCTGACTGTGTGTCGGAGTTCATGCTCCGTGACAGCGGCTGGTGCTGCCTCGCCGCCTGGCCTGTCCTTTCACAGACCCCGGGTACACTTTCGGCATAACTATAGTATATTTACAGTATGAATTTCGTCACAGCATGTACATCACAGCTACCCTAAGGTCTTACAAAGCTTAGCTAACAATTGTCCGATTTCAATTTAATGCATTTTTGTGAATTTCAGAGGTCTCGTTAGGAGGAGGTTAGCTAGCTCTTATTGATAGAGCTCCGTCCAGATCACTTGCGGACAAAAGGCGTTTATTTCCCCGATCGTTTGTTTAAATAACTCAACACACATATCCATTATAAGATTAACTGGAACCTGTGGTAAGAGATTGCGGGCGTAACTAGGTCGCTGACCGTGCTCTCACTCACACACACCGGCCACGAAGAGGGGAGCTGCAGGCCCTGGAGCTCTGTCAGGGCAGCGCCGTTTGGTAGTCCAGTAACCCAGAAACGGTGACTTTGCGCGGATTTGAAGCGCCACGGGCTGCCGGCCGTGACAGAGCTCCAGCTAGCTCACAGCAGGCCGGGGTCTGTGAAGGAAGGCAGGCCAGGCGGCGAGGCAGCAACCCAGGCAGCACCGTCCGCTGAACTCCGACACACAGTCGGATATAATTTGCAATTAGACATCAATTTTTGTAAAACGGCACATATTTGACCTCTACATAGTTGATTTCTTGCATAAAAAAGTCTCAGAAGTGAATTTAGTGATGAAATAGCAGACGAACAATGTATAAAATTTTTTAGATCTGCGTGACCTATTCAGAAGACGGTGTAGCCTATGTAAATGTTGGGCCGTGACAAAGGTAGAGACTAGAGCCAAATAAGGAGGAGCCGCCGAGTTGACGTCAACTCAAGAGTGTATGGCTGCAGCCTGGAGACCTCCCGTCTCATAGCCTCCCGGCTGGTGCAGTCCCGAGCTTCAACTTTTCAGAATATGAAATCGTGAATTATTTTCTAAATGAAGTCTCGATTAAGTTAGTGAGCATGATGCAATTAATTGAATGCCGTTTAAACTTTTAAATTAATGATAGTCATACATAGTCTATAGTTGGCAGATTTGTGGATGTTAATGTTGTCTCCCTGATGTTAACGTTTGTTGTTTATTTGATGAAACCTGCTATGACTTTACTTTATTTTTTTATTAATGTTTAGGATTAATTAGGATTAGGATGAATATGAAATATTGGTTAACCTCTTCCTTTCTGAAATCATAAAACATTTAAAACTGCATCAGCGTTTAGTTTGTTTAAGCCATATCACATGAGAGGGTTTAATTTCGAGGTCTGTAATTACGCACATTGTAATCAAAACAATACACATACGATTGTGTACTACTACAGGTTGTTTATTAAATGAAGCCCAAAATATGTTGCCGATTAGAAATCGCTAGTATCAGCTAGTGCTAGCTAACGTCAACGGTAGGTAGCTGCTAGCTAACGCTAACGCTAGCAAGAAGGGTTTGTGGTGACATTGCCTGGAATGCTACCAAGTCGTAACTCGTGACTTGAAGTCGTAACTTACGGTCTAAAAAGTGTGTCTGGAACGCAGCAATATTGTGGAGCAATTCGCTCTTCCTACAAAAAACAAAACAACAGATTTCTAGACAGCCAGCCAATTTGAGCTAGATAGCTTTGTGAGACTGCTTTGCTAGCTCCAATCGTGTTGTAACTGAGACATCTGCTGAAAAAATAATTGTATTCATTAGCATGATTGCGTACTGTTTAGTTAAAAAACACCAAAGTACGACGACATAGCGTACCAGACGCAAGCTTTTATTTTGAAAAGTCGAAGCTCGGGACGCCACCAGCCGGGAGGAGACGGGAGGTCCCGAGGCTGCAGCCATACCCGACTCCGTCAACTCGGTGGTTCGTTGAGATTTACCTGTTTTCAGAGGCAGTTTCAAATTGTGAGATTTGCAGAGGAAAGAGGTGTCAATGGGATTTTGAGGCTCTATGTATGTCCTCTTTACCCACCAAACTGTCGTTATTCAACTATGACAAGGCAAAATCGGTTTTGCATTCTATGCCCCCTTTAAATAGCTTTTGAGATACAAAAATGTTTTATCCGCATCGTACAACCGCACAACATAATATATAATTATCTGATATTGATATATTGACAATTACATTCAATACTTATACGTGTAATGCAGTATTTTCACAGTGTGGCATTTCTCCTTTTACTGTGGTAAATAACTTGAATAGGCTACTTCGGACTGATTAGAGTTAAATTAACTTTAGATTTGTGTTGCGACTACCATGCAAACACTATCCCGCCAATTAGGAGGGGACTTGACCCCAGTTTGGGAGTACATGATTGTCGTCCCCCCCCCCACACACACACATTCAATCCTCCCATCCCGTCTGACCCGCCTGTTCCTCCTGTGACCGGTAGAGGTCGCAGCCTAGCAGCCACTCTGTGTGGACATGAACGCATGGATGTATTGGAGCGCTCCCACATGACAAAAGCTCCAGCGCGTCTGGAAACCAGGAACGGAGCACGGGGCGTTTTGGGAGAAACCGTCGACAAGATCCATTCTGCATCTTTACCTGCAGCACGACTCGGCTCGGTTCGGCTCGGCTCGTTGACAGACAACTTCAGTGACCGGTTCACTTTTTGTGATTACTGAGGCGGGCAGCTCCCCTCTTTTTTTCCCCCTGTCTCCAAGTGAACTTTATAGGGATGTTATATCAGAGCATCACCGTGCTGAATGCCCAGATAGTGCTGAAGTAAGTGCAGGACGGGTGTGAATAGTGAACGACAGGAGAGACTCAGTCCTCTTCCTCTTCTTCTTCTTCTTCTTCTTCTTCTTCTTCTACTACTAGGCTACTTCTACTTTTTGTTCGGTTTAATAGACTACGCGAGAGAAAAAGAGTGTGTGTGTGTGTGCAGGAAAGAGAGAGAGAGAGAGAGAGAGAGAGAGAGAGAGAGAGAGAGAGAGAGAGAGAGAGAGTCGCACAGGTTTTTGGAGCTACGCTTTCATGCCGTCAGTCTTGCGGACTCTGAGATGGACGTCAGATTTTATCCAGCTCCCCCTTCAAGCGTGGGTTCATGTACGTTACCGACTGACTCCGGTTTGGACTATTACCACGCCAACAAGGTAACAATTATCTCTACTTTACGGGCTAATAGTCGGTCAGATGTGCAGCACTCGGTGTGATGATGCACGCGCGCGCACAAGTAGCCTACATTGCTTACACATGGTGGGCCGTATATAGCTATATGAGCAGGCGCAATGTGTAGGAAGACGAGTGCTGCACTTTTACTTCCCTCGGGATGAATTAGATTGAAATGAGTCTATAAGCTACACTATCACTGAACTTTGTTGCATTTATGCTGTGCTGATTGTTTTAAACTCTGCAGAAAAGCACGCATGACACCTGTTCTTAACTCGTGCACGCGGGTTTTCCTTTAATTAGAATTTGCTAATGTGTTCACCTGAATAAAGTATAGGCACGTTGTACCTACTGTAGCTGTCCTGTGAGCTGAGTCCGAGCGCACCGCTCTCTCCAGCGCACTGGAGCTACTGGCGAATGCTCACAAATTGAACATGTGTCTTTTTTCTTCTTCTTAAAACTAAATATGTAAACGGGCCAAATCTTCCCTGTTTAAACCATGCTGGACTAACTGCGGAAACACGCTATCTTATCTGCTCCACACAGGTTCCCACATGGGTCAATGCACAATTAGTCCAATAAACAACTATCAAGATTGCGTCTGAATGTGATAGTGACAGCATGGTATGGATCAGGGCCATTTGTGATGCTCTAAGCCAGTGTATAGGCTATCGTGCATCTTGTAACTGACCAGTCTGCATATTAATTTGTCTTATTTTGTCTCATTGCTCGACAAAAGTGTTTCAATGAAGAATATACAGTAGCATATTTATGCAGGCTCGGTTAACACCTTTTTGCGCATCCACCTAATATCATCAGTACGTACATAGTAACTTTGAAGAATGAATTATTCATCAGCAACCTATAAAAGAAACCATCCGGTGTTGTTTGAAATTCTAAGGGATGAAATATTGGAATTTATTTATCAGCTTTTTGTGTTCCTATAAACATGCACATGCGGTTTCAAGTGCGAAATGTTATCCAATTACTAGAACTTCAGATACTTTTATTGGTAAACTGAAGTGGGCAGCAATAAAACAGTATTATCGACATGCTTCCATTTGACAAAATCAGTTTGCATCAGCCCTTTTTGGAAATACTGTCAAGTTTCCTAAATTATGCAGTTATTGATATTTCTGTTGAATGTCATGGAGCCTACTGTAAATAAATTATTTTTCCACTGCTCCAATATTTCCATGGACACCGGTGCTGACTCTATGCATCACTGATAAAGGTTTAGTATTAAGACAAATGACAGATTTACAAAACTGCTAAATAGTCCAAGATTACAAGTCACACGCAACAAAGCTAGTTTTGTTTTATGTGGTCAGGGTAAAACTTGTGTAAACATTTGGCAGAGCTAGAAGAAGGCATTATACCCGCAGCCATTCAAATAGGTTTGCTTGCCTTAGCACCTGGAAGGAAGCCAGCAGGCAGTTAACATTTGCTGATGACAAAGTGAAACATTATACTGTAGCACAGTACAATATTTGAATTGTTAATCTCCCCTGTCCATACACACAGTCACCTGTATACATGAACAACACACACAGACACACACTGTTACACCCACACTCACGTGCAGTGAGGTTTGAATTACAATACATGAGACTGCAGCCATTCCCTAACCCTAATCTACTGTAACATCAACGTCAAGCCTTTAACTCTAACATACCTTAAATAAGCTATAGTTATAAATGTGAGGACTAGCAAAATATTGTGTGTATGTGTGTGTGTTAGTGTGTGTGTATATTGGCTAAGTCTAGTTGACACACATAGGCACACACACAGTAGCTGCTGCGGATGTATATTTAAGATCACAATGAGACCTGGCTCTCTGACCAATGCCGTGCCTCAGGTCTTCTAGCGTTGACACAACGAACTGTACTAGTTATCATGATTCGGCGAGCGTATAGAGGTTGTTGGCCCGGTACGAAGCAGGTTTGGGTTTCAAGGACAGAATCGTCTAACATTGTCATTACTAAAGTAACAGCTGTGACTAAGATGTAAAGTGACACATTATCTGTGCTGTGCTGCAGCTACTATACATAACTGTTGAATAATGATACGGGAGCTTTATATGACGTTTTGGCAATAGTTCATCTTTTATAGCGGTTTCATTTCAGGAGCTGGATGGAGTTGACCCCCTGAAGTAGCACTGTGTGAGCAGGTGTTAACTGGGAAGCTTTCAAAGATGATTAAAAAAATAAGATATTGTTTTGTCTTTCACAGTCATTATGTAGTTAGTTATAGCTATTGCAGGAATGATTTCAATGGTTTGGTGAGAATATTTCATAGGAAATTGTAAAGATGATTCTCACTGAATTTTGCAGGAGCAGTTTTTCAGGAAGGTAGGTGTTGATTTACAATCATTTCCATTAAGCTAGCCAGAATATATATATATGGCTTGTCTGAAACTCAATAGTGTGGTTATGCATTACTTTACAGCATTGAATACACTAACCAGGAAGTGAGCATAACACTAAGTGGGACAGTCCATATATAAAAGCCCAGCACTTCCTGTTCTAGTGGTGTGAACTCAAACACATCTATTTGTGAGACTGACTGTTAGGCTTTGTGAGAATGACTGTGTGTGTGTGTGTGTGTGTGTGTGTGCACGCACATGCCTGTATTCATGATGCTTTCTACCTGAAGGGGTTAAGAATTGAGGAACGTAAAGAATGTGTAAGCTGAAACTGGTTAGAACTTTTCAGCCACATTCAGACTGATGACTGATTGATGCCTGCCAGGAATATGGATCACACTGACAGGATAAGTCAATACCACAAATCCATGATTGCACTTGACCTTTGAATTTAGACAATGGCTTTCCTGCAATTACACATAAAACATCAACAGAATACAGTATGTAACAATCATGAATGTATAAATCAAAAGGAGTCGAATGTACTTTATGCTTTGATTTCCTTTTTAAAACCCAAATCTAATTCAAACACAAAACGATGAGTAGATTATGTAAGACAAAGACGCCATTGTGCTTCTTTAGATTTCATTGTCGATGCCTTGATGAAACAACCTGTGCATCCACATTCCAGAACAATGCAAAGAACAACACATGAGCGGAGCATCGATTTGTATTTTTGCTATGAACCCCACGGCTCTGTTGCTCTTCTCAACTCCATCCAACTTGCATTGTCCTGCACTTGCACAATCACCGTGAGTCATCTTTACTTTTCGCCCAAGATTTCTCCTAATCTTTTTGAAGCCTCTCTGTATCTTTCCTCACAGAGTGGGAGGCTTGTTTGTTCAGCGTACACTCAGCTGTGTATACCAGTGCTGAAGGCCACTTCTTCGCAAATGCCTGTTTTAGCGAGAGACTATTTGTCAAATGCATTATGACTTGTGCATACCCCAAGGCAGAATCACTCCGGTGAAATGAAGTTGGATAGATTACTGTAGCTGTTCCACTTTCTCCTCATCCTTCTTCCCTCTAACAACAAGGTGCCCAAGAGAGAGGCTCTCAAGTAATTATACTGTAGTTATTCTGTAGGTTTATAATCCAATGGTTTGCAGATGTTATTCTTCACATAGTTGCAGTCTGTTCCAAGTTACTGTATGTTATTTATATATGCTGAGGCCATTTTCACCGCAGTGCAGAGCAAACACTTTATTGATACACAGTGTGTGCAGTACTCAGAGAAGTGATATCTCAATAAAAGCATTACTGTGTTTGACTGTATGTGTGCATGTGTGTGTGCAGTGCATACCTAATTGCTATTATACCTTGAGGCGAGGTGTATGAAACATGTTTAACAAGATGACCCTCATTTATACATTGATCGAGTTTCCCCCCACGTGTTATACTTTGTAATGCCTCATTGTGCATCTTTATATGAGCGCAAGTAACAAGCTGATGGCATTTGTCCACCCAAAGAGCAATGAGGCGAGCTTTTGCAGAGCACGTACCATCCCTTTTCTAGTGGTCCGTTCCATTTCCACCACTATCCAAATCACTGTATTAGTCATGGGATACTTCAAAGTATGGACAGACGAAAATATTTTCCATGTTGAATTCTCAGAATGTGTTTTTTTCTTTCTTTCTCTCTCTCTCTCTCTCTCTCTCTCTCTCTCTCTCTCTCTCTCTCTCTCTCTCTCTTCAAAACATGACCGTAATAGAAACAGAAAAAAGTAAAGAGTTATTCCAGCAGTACCTCATTCTGTACACAGAGAAAAGTTAATTACATGGAGGCAAGCATTCTTGGGTCAACAGCATGGACTTGGGGTTTTTCATTGTGCCTATTCATAACATTCTGCTGACTGGCCAGTCCGAGTTGCAATATCCCAACCGTTCTCACTGGGAAAATGTTAACCCATGCATGGCACTAATGCACACCAGAGGGGGAAACGCAGTCTGAAGCTGCTGGAACTGTGAATACTCAAAGTGTCGAGTTTATTGTTCTAATGCAGTTCCAGGCAGTTAACTCAGAGCAAATAATAGATAACATAAAATGCAGTCATGGAATGAACATTATTTTTTGTATAAAATACTGGCACTATTCATAACCAAGTCTTTCTTTCTCCCCACCTCTCCCCCTCTCTCCGTCTAACTTCTTCTCTCATTTACCTTCCCAGCAGCAATGTCAAAAGGTTATGGAGGGAAGCCGGATCGCCTGGGGCTGATTGTGTCTTTGAGTTAATGATAAGTAGCTAAAGTGTTATTCTCTGGAGCAGTGGGGCTTAGATTGTGTTCTGGGCACAGACTATTACAGAATGAGAAAAACTGCGCTATTTATGATCACTTGTTTTAAACACAAGAAAGGAAAATACAGGATATTGAGAACATTTTTAGAATTAGATGGATAGATTGTGGATACGTGAGTTGCAGACAGAACTTCACCTGCCTTCTAATCTGTTTATGTTCATTCACCTTTGTAACAACATAGGAAAAATCTCCACATTGGTGCCAAAATATCAATGATACTGTAGTTTGTATTCTGCAGCTACACCCACATAGGATTTTATAGGGAATTTCAGGACGGCAATTGAGTAATAGAGAACAGGCGAGGGGATACAGTACTGTCCATAACAGGGATTTACCACAGTGGACTTCTGTTTAACCTACAGGACAGTGAAGGTGGCAAAGCCTCAACCAGACTCTCTCCAGCTCTCCCGTTGCTCTGCTCTGTACTTTATAATCTAGACCAGACATGACTCAGAGCTACTAGAGGTGTTAAGAGGGTCATAAGTCATGTATGGCTGAAAATAGATAGTATAGTTTATCCTGCCTGGTTAGCTACTTAATCACCTAGGTCCATGGAAACAGGCTATTTATGTCGATGATTGATTGTAGGAACTGCCAAGAATTCAATCATGACTGTGCATTTTTTTTTTTTTTTAAATATTCCCAATATACTTTTGTGATATACTACTGCTATCCAAATCATTTCTATGCTGCTATCACATTGCAGTCTATCCACCAGAAAGTAAGTTTACTATAAGAAATCATCAGACTGATAGCAATTAGTTTTCAGGCTTGGTGATATGCATGGCAGTCTGTAACGTAATGCGAAACACAGCCACATCTCAAGATGTCAGAGTAATTCCAATTTTGACGTTGAACGGCAATCGAAGCGGCCCGGCCCCGGCCCAACTCGTGCCCCTCATTAAATCACATTAACCCTAATTATCGTCACTGCCCCTTGAAACCAAAATACTACAGTCAAGCTTGACTCCTGGCTCCTCAGCTGGATGTTGGGTGTGTGTTTCAACCCCTCGACTTGTGTAGAGGAGTTCAATGTGTCAAGGTGTTTTAAACTGTCTTCACCTCAGGAGGCCACTGGTTCCTCAGTAGCAATAGCCTAGCCTGTCCTCTGCCTCTCTCCCTGTCCGTCTGCCCCCCACCACCCAGTTTCCTTGTGCTGTTTTATATTCAGTTCTTGATTGGTTGGGGGATGGGGTGGTGGAATATCATTTGAGAGGTTAGCTGGTTTGTGCAGGGAGGGGGGGGGAAGTAGATTTGGGTTGTGTGTAAAGAGAGAAAGGGCTGTAGATAGAGTGAAAATGGAGAAAGATTTTAGGGGTACTTTATTTTTCAGCTTGCCCTTGAGTCTGTAATGTCATTCAACGATGTGGAAACCAAAATGAGCTGTGCCACCAGATGTGTTCCAGTCCAGATAGCGACTTGAAAGACAGACGTTTATTGTTTTAGTGCATTTGGTGTGGTTCAAACCCAAACTGCATGAAATGCTGATTGATGGATTTCACTAATGAATGTGTGTGTGTGTAAGAGAGAAAAAGAAGGAGAGAGAGAGAGACATCTGCTTCATGTGATTTATTTAACCATTTCTGTGCTCTGCTCTACACTCTGCCTGCTCATGAGAATGGTGAACTATATGAATTTCACTGTGCTACAGTAGCATTTCAAAGCAGATTCACTTTCTTTTTATCAGCACAAAAATAGGAAATAATACCACCCTTTCAGTAATGTTTTCCATTTGAGAGCCTTGATATTTCTATAAAGTAAATACAGGATAACATGCTTCAATAGAGATAAGTATGGTAAACATATTTAGCAGCAAGAGGATATATCACAAAGTTGTTGCATAGGCTCTGTTTTTGTTATTATATAACAATAAGCCAGATTCAATATTAACACTGTGACCCTCTGTTATGCAACTTTATACATGCATGTTTGGTTCACCAAGGGCAACAACCAAACTTAATGTTGATGCAGACATTTAGCATCATCCACATGCATGTGGTTTAGACTGTAGGTCAGGAAGTGCGCAGCTCTTTTTTGCAACAGTTTCAGCATCCCTGCTGTGAACTGCGTGTCCTTAATTATCATACACTAACACTTTTGGTGTTCCTATTGTTTCACAGTTTTAAGGTATCAACACAGCTAAGACGGATGCAACAAAGACAGAACATTTTCAGTGTGTCGAAATGCAATTCCCAGAGCGAGAAAGCTGATCTTCATTAGGATAATTGCTTCATTTCATTCATAAACAAATAGACCACAAAGTGATTATTCTAGATGCTGGAGATTATGAGTGCAGTTATTGGCCTTGGCAGATTTGTGTAAAGCAGGCTTTGGTACATAAATTAGCGTAATCATTGTATGAGAAAACCATATCAACATTTCACATAAGCACAGACAGGGCTCATCATCTCTGACTTTCACACTCGCCACTCTGCAAAGATCTCACAGTTCACCCAACAATTTGTTTTTCATTTCGTCACTCTGGGAATGGTTTGTTAGTGCCTATGTTCTGGTACTTTTAGGATTTTTTTTCAGTACACTATGTGAAATGGTATGAGACTGCTGTTCAGTCTAATAGCAGGAAATGAAACACGAAGGAAAGGAAGGAGTGAAGGAAAAGGGGGGGGGGGGGTCTTGTTGACAGATCAGAGTGGGGAAGATTTAACAAGTTGTGGACTTGGAAGATAAGATCTAGCTATCACAGGATTGGGAGGGACAGTGTTAAGTCAATTTTGAGTAGGTCTGTGAAGGCACCAAATCACCCATCAAAATGTATGATTGGAAATTCTGCTTTTTGTGGGACATGGCATCTTTCATCGCTCCCACTGTTGACTCAGTCCTTGTTATAAGGCAGGTTTGCTGTATTAAATGGTAGACTGACAGCTGATTCAGGTACAGGTTATAACGTATTAGATTATATTAAAAAGCACAGATAATTTGCCTGTCAGAGTTGCAACATGGCATGCGGTTTATTTGTTGGCATTTCAATCCTCTGGCTCCACTCCTGATGGGCGTTTCCTCAGAGAAGGTCGGCGAGGATGGCGTGATCCAACAGATTCCATAGGATATATGTATAAAAACACTGATAAACATAGCATCTGCGCCGTCTATGAATGCAGCTGTCGGGTGTATTAAGAGGGGTTCGCAACATGGGCAAACATGAACAGTTGTCTTAGCTTCCTGAGGCATGTCCTGTGCAAACAGAACTGGAGATAGCTGGTTCAGGCCCACACTTAGAGACCATGGGTCCACTGAGTACACACACTCTCACAGGTAGACACACTCATAAATGCAAATGCAAGCATGTCTGCGCTCGCATAGCATAAATAAACACAAGCGCACACGTGTTAGCATACAGACCACATAAATAATGGTGTGTTGTTGACCAATCAACAGGCCGACCCTTTGCAGTAGTGGTTAATGTACTTTATAGTATGTCACAATTTTGGAAAGATTTCTGGTTGGGACGTGTATATTAGTAAGATTTATTAAAAATAAAAGTAAGCGTTTAGACTTTTGGTTTAACATTGTCTAGTTGCTTCCTTCTCTAATTGTCACAGTGACTTTAGAAGCCCTGCTCTTTTAACACAGGAAAAAAAAATGTCAAATGTGTGACTAACCTCAACGCAAAATCAGCCCTTAAGTGAAAAGTTTTGAAACTAGTGTCACATGTGATGTATAGATCACGTTTGAGTTACTTCAGGATTGCACAGGAAGTTAGCTGGTTGGGCCACCAAGGATTGGTCCTCTGCCGTGTGCCGTTTGTCTCTGTGCTGCTCTGAGCCAAGTCCGTGTGTGTGTGTGTGTGTGTGTGTGTGTGTTTTGTGTGTGTGTGTGTGTGTGTGTGTGTGTGTGTGTGTGTGTATATATGAGAGAGAGTCCCCTCCCTATCACTACAAACCCACAGTCCCCCTAGGCCTGTTTTTTTTTTTTTGCCTCACTCTAGTAAACCACCTCTGGCACTTTTGGGCTTTGTTCATAATATTTTCATTGTAGCTTTGCTTAACTTTCCAGGAATTCCATTCGCTGTGTGTGGATAGTCAGTTTTTGCTACTTCAAGATAACATCAAATAAGAGCGTCAAATAGGAGCACTTAATAGAAGAACTGCACCCTATACTTAAATCTAGATGTAATTGCATTTTTCTTTTTCTTTGCCTATGCTGAATCTGTTACGGTATACTTTTAACATCTAAACACACGCACACACACACACACACACACACACACACACACACACACACACACACACACACACACACACACACACACACACACACACACACACACACACACACACACACACACACAGAATACTGCTTCAGTAACATGTACAGGAACCTGATAGTACAATTAACTTTACATTTAGAAATTTTGTATCATATTGATTATGGATCTACAGTAGCTGCTTGAGGTATGTTTTAGTATGTTGATTGGTATGCGATGTGTTGGTGCAGCTGAAAGCAAGTGTGTTCACTGTGCAAACACAGCATTGCTGGCACTCCTGGTTTCATTTAATCTTTGACACAAAGGCACTGGCATGTGGCTGGGCTCTCAGACACATTCAGAGAGAGAGAGAAGAGAAAAAAAAAAAAGAGAGAGAGAGAGAGAGAGAGAGAGAGAGATGTGTGGGTGTGTGCATAAATAGCGGGATAATTACTTAAAAGATCTCCCATTTTAAATCGTTTACATTTATTTATTTTCTCTTTTTTTATTCCATCTAGACAGGAAGATTACCTTTTTGGGGGGGGTTTCTGTAGGCCTTGAACATCACAGTTATAAGGACTTCCTGAAGCAAACACATCATCGTGTGACTGATACCATGCCTGATACTTTGGTCACCTCAGGACCTTATTCTGGGTTGTAGTATGCGCAGAAGTCCACATTACTGCCATTCTTGATGGATGATTTATTTGCCTGCCATCCTATAATTACCCACCGGGTAGATGGGAGGACCTCTCTGAGATTATAGTTTGTCTTTGCAGTAAAAAAAAAAAAAGAAAAAGAAGAAAAAAAAGCTCTTGAAACGATTTGGCAGTAAGCGCTTTTAAAGCACTGAAACATTTATTGAAAATATATTCATAATCTCTGTAGTGATGGAAAGAAAACTTTATTTTTTTTTATTTCCAAATAGTCGTGTTATCCAGAGTTGTGTTCATAATTACTGCAGTTCTGCTCATTTGTACTAAAAGGTTACCTCTTGGCACCAAAGACTGCTGTTTGCAAAGTTTGATATCTTTCAGATGCAGAAGCATTGCATTCAGATATGTACCGAATGAATATTTTCACATTAAAAGAATAGTTTCTTTGTTTTTGGGACATGGCTATAATGCTAGAAGAATGATGCCAAAATGAAAAGCGGTGACCTTTCATCAGACTTTGACAGAATTCTGCTGACACCGGTCATGGGTAATCACCAGCTTCTTGGCAGGAGAAAGGCGTTAGTTCTTTCTAGATACACACCACCTAATATTCTTTTAATTGACTTTAGAGAAACTATATCAATATGTGCTGATGAAGTTACAAATTGGCTAAAGCTGCTCATTCCTAGAGCCAGATCTCCTTGTTCCTTGTGGTTTGGTTTGTTGTACTTTCTGCTGCTCTGCATAACGACGAGGGTGTAAGAGTGGAAGATTTCAATTACTCTGAGAAAGTCAAGGAGCTTGTTGAAGTTTGAGAAATACAACACGGTTGGTTGCTACATGGAGATTGCGCCCATTTGGAATGCAATTAAATTGGTTTGGCTGCTTGCCAGTGAAAAAATACATTCCCTTTTTTTCCCAAATGAAAATGTATAGAGTGTTTTGCTGAAAAATACCTGGAGGGAACAGTAGGCTGTTGAATATTTGTAATACAGCTTGCACTGTGCAGTTGAAATGAGTTTTGAGATGAGTTATCCATTGTGGTTTCCCCTTTGACATTTCAAAGGTATGCAGCTTTTGAACCATGGATTTACTGTAATCTATTTTTTTCTTCTATTATTGATGTGTGGTTGAGTTATAAACTGTAAATTGGCTTCTTTGCCATTTCACTGGCTGTGCCATATCACGAACCATGAGGCCATGGTGCAGAATCCGACTTTGTAATAATGTTTATATACAGTCACATGTAAACCCCAGTTGTTGGTCCCAGTCTACATATGAAACTGTACAAGACTGCTGTTTACCATATAGAGTGTGTGAGTCTTTCAGCAGCTCCTCAACAGCACAAAGTAACCAGTCCATACACTGACATGTAACAGATGTTACCAGCCGTTCTAATTTGAAAGTAATGACTAACTTTATTATACGCAAAGACACACACAAGAAAATAAACATTAGAAGGTGAAAGTATCATTGCAGCTGCTGCAGAAAGTATAGACTGAGGTATAAATCTGCAATCGTAACTGCAAATGTTTTCACATACACTTAAAGAAGGATCAGTCTACAGTTTATTATTAGTTTACGCTAGACATCTGTTTTTCGATTGATGTTAACTGTTCAAGGGCTGAAACAAAAGTTTGCATTTTAACAAAGTGATGAAATATCATCCAAAATGACTAATAGATGAAAAGATAGTGTCAGGAAAACCTACTGTGTTATCACTTCCTTTTAGCTGCGTAAAGACCAACAGTAATTGACATTTGAGGTTGTTTTGGCATGCACAAAGTACACAGTGATCTTCCTCTTCTTTGAATGACCTCAGGGCAGTATGAACCACAAAAAAACAATACTTTCAAATATTCTCAGATTTGTGTTCAAGATTGTACTGTACTGTTTGCATTCAAGAGATATTTCAGTGTTTCATTTCAAACATTTTTAAGGTTGAATAATAACTGCAATTTCTCAACAGTCACACAACAGTGTGATAACGCCCTAAGAGAGATGGAGAGAGAAGCAGAAGGAGGAACCAGCAGATAAATTCAGAACCATAAATGTGAGCTGTTAGGTTGTTGTGTTTTATTTGTGGTGTAAAAATGTCCCTCTGATCCACTGTTGCCTGATCTGCAAATGGATCGAGCTGCCCAGCCGAGCCGTTCTTACAAAATCAGCCTGGCATGGCGTTATAATAGCTTTTCCTTGTACCTGTCCTGTCAAATCAACTTAGCCTCTTCGGGTGCTATTTTAATGTTAGTCACACAGTCGATAGAGGAAACTACAAGTCCTGTGTGTCGCCTCTTGTCCCCAGAGAGCACAAGGAAAACTACTTGTATGTTCAGCGCCGTGATGCTTTCATTACACCATGACACTTTTGGGAAGTGTACTTTGCAACCAGATCCATGGAGCGAGGGAGAGAGGTGTTGAGATGATGAGCTAATTAGCAGGGTCTGCCACTATCCTGCTAATGGCTGTTTGCGGCTTTGCGGGTGCTGCAGCGTGCGCGCGTGCGCACTTACGCTGCACGGTTGATTTTTAGTCAGAAGCTTAATTCAACATGTGCATGACAAAGCCTGCTAAGTGAATCAAAAAGCTGTGTATCACTGGAAACAAGGCTCCTCAGTCTCCTCAATGGAACTGCAAAGATAGAGCGAACAGGCACAGACGCCTGCCAATACACCTTCGGGGCATTGATTGAGTGCCATAATGCTTTCATGTGCCTCTCCTGCCTATGTCGAATGTGAATATCTCAATAAAGGCGTAGGATTTTCTTCCGTGTGTGTGTGCCTTCTTAGATACTCAATGTGAAAAGATGCCAGTAAACGTGTTTGTGTGAACCCAGACTTAGGGATATACTGTTAAGCTGTAAAATGATGTAGGTTTCTACTATTACAGCTTGCGCAAAGAACTAGAAAACAAACATCCGACAGAGAGGAAGAGGAGATGCAGAGATAGAGCTTTATCCGGCAGACAGAGAAAGAGGCCTGAAGAGCAATTCTGCAAACTTACAGGAAAAAAGAAACTAATAGAATAGCTGATGTGTACCACACGTTAGCATTGACACATGCACACAAACCAAGGCAGAGTCCTCCTTCCCACAGGACACCCGCTCTAACTTTCATTTGTGCTCATGCACCTGCTCACACCCGCTGTTATTTTCATTACAGCAGAGAGAACGTCATCCAACATCAAACATCGGTGTTCCTACCACAGCCCAATCACGCGGTAGTTTTCAACAAGTTCCCACGGCTAAATGACAAAGGTTTTTTGTCATTGCAGTCCAAAACCATCAGTATGAGCGCTTTATGAGGGTTACGTCATGGTTAGGTTTAGGCAACGCTAAAGGAAGCTGAAAGGGTTTTTTGATTAATAATCTGTTGATCCACAAAAAACGAATTGCCAGCAATTTTGATCACTGATCATTAGTTTAAGCCATATATCAAGCAAAAATGTCAAATATTCACTGGCTCAGCTTATCAAATGTGCTTGCGCGTTTTGGAATGTTGGTTGGACAAAACAAGCAAAGCAAAGTGTTTTAAAAAAACAAAACGTTTTCAATAGAAATATGAAATTATAGATTACAGTAATTGATAACAAAAACCCTTAAAGAAGCCAATGGCATATCAGGCGAAGACGAGATGCAAACCATCCTTCCCTCCTGTATTTTCATTTTTGTGTGAACCAAACACTATGTTTAGTTTAGCACTAAATGTAAGCAGGGGCCGTTTTAACCTGTTTGAACAAGAGCTCAGTCCAGTTTCTGGAGGTTACATGTCTGTCAAAGTATCGGGGTTTCGACCAAAAAGGTGTCTCTTGGAGAGTGAAGCAGTGTAGATATGGAGAGGCAATCCATGAGCCAGTGCTTGACCATTCAGCAACGCTTCCAGCTTTTATCACATTCCAATAACATTTCTGCTTTTCTCTTCACTTTAAAGAGGCCGCGCTCCTTCTGCTGCGGGGTCAGGACTTTGTACGTCAGCTTCAAATTTGTAGTAACTCCTGCAGCTTGGTTGTGCACTGTATGCATCCTTGACATCCCTTTACAATTGAATTAGATTTTCTGTAGTCATTCAGGCTTCTTTAGTGTATTTGGCAACTACTATTGCTAAGCCCCACAAACAAACCTAAGCAACAGAGCAGCATGAGGGGTAAGCAGGTTTCACGTACGACACCGAAGTGATGGATGAGCTAATTGGGGATTAACAGTTAATAACTGAAGGAGGTGAGACAAGTGCTGAGCCCCTCTCTGTGCCAAAGTCTGCGGTGATATTTCTTTCTTCCTGGTTCTGTTCACCCTTGTTTCTCACCTGTCATGCTGTTATTTCTATCTCCCTGGATTCTCATCCTTTCTGTCTCACTCTGTGGGATTTCTGTTTTTTCCCTTTTTCACTCTCTTTTTATTCTCTCTCTCTCGGGATGATTCTCATCAGCCTGTATTAGTTGCAAATGCAGAACTAAGTGGCTGTGACAACATTCTCAGATGCTCCAGCTGCCACAGATTTATTGAGTTATTAAAGTAATGTACTGTGATTAAAAATGCTAATTTTCCCTAAATTGTACGCCAGCTTACATCGTTTTTTTTTTTTACATCGTTTTTTTTTCAGAAGCTGATTTAATTACATGGAAAATGAAACAAGGGCCGATGATTCAATCTTTGCAGCAAATTGCTTCTCCACACAAAAAAAACAAAAACCGAATACCCTCATGATACAGAATTATTGTTTGGGAATGTGAAATGACAGTGGGATTCTTTTAGATGGAATAATCAGAGGGTTTGCTGTTACATTGTACTAGCTGTAGAGTGCACAAATGCTTACATTTGAACCGTACATGTATTAGTTTAGCTTGTATTTTTGTTTATACGCCATCTCAGCAATCTTACCTCAGGCCATAATCTGAAAGTGTGGCTTTGAAATCAGTGTAAAAATACAGATCCTTTAAAATCCCTATCTTGTTAAAGTAAGCCACTCAATACATGTAGGTTAGTTCTGGATTTACATTTAAAGTATGTATTTTAAATAAAGAGAGAAAAAACTTTCTGTTCCCAATATTATTATGAATTGTGTCCTCGTCTATTCTGAATAATTTCCTTTCCCCTGGGGGATTTTTTCAGCGTGCTTGCCTTGGCTCATTTTGGCCTCTCATTATGCATTCATGTATTCGTTTATATAATACGCAACACTGCAGCTTTATTGGACAAATCTTAGTCGTTTTGGACAGCGTTGTGTATGATACATGAATGTTAACATTTCTTTTCTTTGAATTCCCTGTTTTTTTTTTCTCGTTCATGCTGTCAGTTACCTGCTACCGTTATTTTGCAGAATATGCGGCCTCTTTTGAACATCAGTGGTTTGAACCAGTTACTGAAAAAGTCATTCTCATTTGAATAATGAGATAGAACTTTTTCTCTTGATCACTTGATCTTTTCGGGGCACTTCTGCTGAGCAGCAGATAGCACTGTGCTGCAACTTTATTCCAACCCTCTAAAATATCTGCAAGATTACCAGAACAGCTTCAGATATTGTTTGGATCCCTTCCAGATTTTCCAGTGTACTGTAACAGATCCTCGCCAGTATCAGCACCACTTTACAGCCCTACCTCCTAAATAGCCCCTATAGGTGAGTGTGTGAAATATCCGTGACCATGTCAGATGTCTTTTCCTCTCTGGTAAGGATTGACTTATATGAGGAGTACAGCGGAGAGTGAGTGTCTCCGGCCTCCCAGATGTCCCAGACATAACAGAGGCTTGTCAGCTCTGTGGCTGGGCTCTAAATGGGTCACTTTCCTAGATATCACACAGCTCCTTCACAATGACCCCACTGTTCTCCTGATATTACAGAACACCAGGTGGCTCACTATGAAATGTCATGGCCAGACAACTGTGGACTGCGTGTGTTGGTGAGTAGTCAGAAAAACAAATACACATGCACACATGTGACTGCAGTTTGTGTGAGGTATAGACATGGGTTTGATACACATCACAGGCCAAAACATAAGAGCTTATAGAAAAAGCTCACTGTTCTGAAAAATAATTAGATCTTTTTTTTTCACTGTATGATTTCTGGCATCTCATGACGAAACCTCTGATATGGGGAAAATGCATTTTTCATTGATCTGCTATTCACCTCTTTCAGAGCAGTTTATGCATGGCTGTGTGTAACACAACATGCTAGGGAGCTCTGCAGAGAGGAGTAAGAGGGTAGGAACAATAAAAGAAGTGAGAGGGAGGGGGAGAGGGGTTGGGTGGATGGCAGTTCAGTGATTTTTGATTTATGGTTTGATTACAGTCTTTCCATCCTGCTGAAGACCGGCTGTATTTGCCTGCATCACGTGCATTTTTTCTTACATGGCCTATTGGTGCAGCAAGCTCCAGCTCGTTCTGCTCCTCGTCAAAATGAAACACACATTTGCACATACACACACCAGTAGAATGGTATTTAGGCACACACACACACACACACACACACACACACACTGATTGAGAGATAAAATGGAGAATGGCTCTTTTAGTCAGCTGAGCAGTCTCCCCTCCAGCAGCCTGGCAACCATTCAATACCATTTACCTCCTACTGGGAAATAATATTGATATTCATAAATGTACCCAGTAAAGGGACAAAAAAAGCGATACAATAGACAGTGCGATTCAAGCACAGGTGTCTACTGTCTTGGGTTCACAATATCCCACTCAGAATGAATTTTAGCACATTTACAATATTACTGCAAATATGAATGAGAAGAAAAACTATCTTTATTTGGAATGTCAATGCCACCGTTTTGTAAAAAAAAGTAACCATGAAAACGTAGACAATGGAGCTTTTTTCAGCTGTAGCTGGTTGAATATACTGAGAGCTGCATTCCAGTAATATACTAGGAGTGATCAGACCTTGGTGAGAAAGAAACACAGTAGCAAAGTATGCTCCCTTTATGTGCCATTAGTGTTTTCAACCAGCATCGACCCACCTTCATTTAAACCATGTTGGTGTATGATAGGATGAAAGCTGCAGTGACAGATCCAGTCACTGATATCATGTCTCCCCAGGCTTGCATTAAACTGCCATTCATTCTCCTCCTCAGGCCTCCTTAGGCCTCTTACTTAGAATTCTCTAACTGCACATTCTGTACCACGGACTCCCGAGCCTTGTGAGTGAAGTAGTACGTTCAAGTTCAACTTGTCACTGGTTACAAAATGCTTCAGTAAGGTTGAGAACCAGACATTCTAGATCTTGATTTGTGACTTTGAAGGGATCGTCCCAGCTGTCAAAATACAACATTAGCAACGAAAGGTTAAGGTTTTTTTAAGAGTTGGTTCTTATAATAATAAAAAGACCAAGCCTTGTAATATTTAAACCAGTAGTCTGTTTGGTGGGCATCATCTGATTCAAAATTGTTATTACCAAAAAGAAGAAATTTAAGTTTTGTATTGTTCTGTAATGATAACACCCTCTAAATTGGTGTTCTCCAGAGGGTGTGAATGTTTGGGTCCGACTCTACTGTTGGCATTGGTTATTTTGTTGGTGCAAAATATCAGCCCATTCTCACCTCAAAAACAACCATATGGGTCGATTATTAAACTCATAATGGCCAACAATTACATTTCTTGTTAGGTGGCAACCTCTCGTGGCTGTTGTAATTGTCGCGAGAGCAAACGAGGAAGTGAGGTGACAAAGTATAAGATTGCCAAATTCTGCCTAAGGAGGAAAGATTTCCCATGTCTTGATCGCTAACAAGAGAGTTAATCAGAGCGCAGAGGTTACAAGACTTCCCTTTGCTGTGACAGTATGGTCATTGTCATTAACACATGGACCCATGAAAGACAGTTAACGCTAGGTTGACCCCACTTGCTTGTGTAGTGCAGGATGAATCCAATACAGAGTGTGCAGAAGATGCTGATGCTTCACAAGTTAAGACATTCCTAGTGGGAATCAGTGCTAGCTACAGTAGCCTAGCTTGGAAATGCCCACTCAGGCACTCAAGGTTAGACACTGTTTCCACTGATATGTTCAATAATGGCCTTATTCTCTGGGGTAAAATGTCAAAATATGTACTATACCTGCAGTATCATAAAGGTTTATATTTCCTCACACAAAAAGTGAGGACTTTTTCAGTTGTGACAGATTCTTTTTTTTTAAGGAGCAGATCAGTTTGAACAAATTTCCCCCTAGATTTGGTGTCTCTGTGTGCCTCAAATTTAGGTACTCGGCTACAAGAAGACTATTATCACCACAGCTTACAATAAATAAGGTCTCCTCGCAATGTTGACTTGTCAGAAAATGCTTGCTCTAATATAAACAGAAAAATGTGGAGAAAGTGCAAATGAACAGCAGATAATGTGGTATTGTACTATCTTTTTAAATCCAATTTTGACATGTTTTTAAATTGTTGAAGATAAACTTCCAAAAATTAAGAGCCCTATCTATTCTTTTAATTTGGAGCCTGAAACACTAAACCGCTTATTGGTTATGTAGATGAGCCATCATACACAGTCAGGTAACCTGACAGCAAAGCGGAGAGTGGACCTGATTGTTTCTGGCAGCTCTCAGAACGATCTCAAAATTAACACCTGGTGAACGCTGATGGTAAAAACCTGTGAACACCAAAAAAGGCCAACCAAAATGACGGGTGTGTTCACAGCGGCTACAGCATCAGCCGGTACATTTGAATATGAACGGCCCCGACTGAAAGGTTATGACCCATAAAGAGGGGGAACGATTTGAGCAAACCGTGCAGTGGGGAGAATGTCAGAGTGAGAATGGCAGGAAATATGTTAGTGACAAGGAAAAAGCTGCCCCTGGTATTCTAGAGCCGATGAGTAAAAATAGGGCATTGGGCAAGAAGGCAGGAAACCAGCAGAGCGAGGCCTCTAGTAGGAATTTCTTCTGGGGAGGAGAGATAAGGGACTTAACTCCCTCCTGTCTGGGCCTGCCGACTTTAACATGCGACATGTGATCACTGATCACTTATGTAGAGATGGACAGAGAAAGAGGAGATTGAAGAATTGAATAAATGATTTGAGCACTGAGTGAAGTGTATGTGTGTGTGGTGTGTGTGTTTGTGTATGTGTAGATGTTAAAAGAATACCATAACAGATTCAGCACAGGCAAAAAAGAAGAAAAACGCAATTACATCTAGATTTAAGAATAAAGTGCAGTTCTTCTATTAAGTGCTCCTATTTGACGCTCTTATTTGATGTTATCTTGAAGTAGCAAAAACTGACACACACAGTGAATGGAATTGCTGGAAAGTAAAGCAAAGCTACAATGAAAATATTATGAACAAAGCCCAAAAGTGCCAGAGGTGGTTTACTCGACTGCTGTGTGTCTTAGTGTGTGCACTTCTGTGTGCTTTCTGATGATCTGTCACTTATTGAGCATCGACAGGACTTTTTAATTAGGTCAAAACTTGTGATGGAAACCAAAAATTTTACACACACACACACACACACACACACACACACACACACACACACACACACACACACACACACACACACACACACACACACACACACACACACACACACACACATTGAGGTAATGGCTAAGGAGTGGAAAGTACCGTGTGTGAGAGTCTGAGGTTCCTCAGGTTAAAGAGTGGAAGTTAGACAATAAACAGTGGCCTTATCAGACTCTGGGCAGAGCTTCCATCCCAATAGCTCAACATATCACTATGACTATTACTGTAGAAACAAATATGACCTCTACACCAATTGCCTCAGCCCACTCTGTCCCATGAATAACTAATTTTGATAAAAAAGGCCCCTTAGTGGCAAGTTTGTCTCAGTGTTAAGATTTTAAACAGCTTTTAGACTGTCATTTTGCACACTCATCATGCTGCATTATTTGATTTGCCTGCAGTTACGTGACCTCACCGAGACAAGATTTATCAGGATTTTTTACAAATCAAATTTTCAGGCCTAGTGGAACGCGAGATCGATACCCCAGAAGAAGCGAGACAAGGAGATGATTATCATATCGTTGATTACAGTAATTTGTACATGGTGTGACAGTTGTGAAGCTGATAGGGCGTTCACTGACAACTACACAGTTGACAGGCTGACCATTTTTTTAAACTGTGGGTGGTTCAGGAGTTCCCGATGTTGATGTTGTGCAGGGAACAAAGTCAGAACTTGCCAAACATCTACTCGAGAGACTAAAAATACAGCTTAACATTTAAACCAACAATAGAGGTCACTGACTTGTATTAATTGTTTTGAAGTATTTAATTCCTGTCCTAAGAGTACAAAAACATACCCCTGGATCCTAATGATCAACTTTTCCTTATTTACTTTCTAAAGAGGATTGTTTGCTATCAGTAGGAAAAATAAAACGCACATAAATTGTATGAGCTGTTCATTCTAAATGGTAAATCTTTCTTGACTGACTAGAGGTGACAGACCTTTGGTCGCTCATTGAGTTGATTCCATTAAATATAAAATACTGTGAAATAAAAGAGTAATCACTGGACACTGGCAGTCTCATTTCTGTCCCAGTTGTGCAACTTATTTTTTATTGAAATGAATAGTCTGCAACTTAAAAAATGTTGAATGACCCTAGGGAGAAGGCAGCTGGAGATTGGGAATAACACAAAAGTGTGAGGGTAAAGATCAGCGTATAAGGATTTGGGGAATACAGGATTTCTTCAGTGCTCTGATGGAACAGTAGCTCTGTATGAAACATACTCTATGATAATTGGAGTTGAAAGACAGAAGTGCTTCCATTGACAAGGGGAACAGTGTTACATAAGCGTCCTTTTGTGTCCTTGTTGTGTCCAGTTGCTGTCATATTGAGGACACAGCCTTCCCTCCAGCTATATTGCTGTATGAGGCAATAACCTAAATACCTGTCGGATTTCTCTCTTTCTCTCTCTATCTATCTATCTTTGTGATCCCATTTCATCCTCACATTCTACACTGCTTTTTTCCTCTCTCGCCTTCTCTTCCCCATGCACCCCCTCCCCGGTTACCCACACTGCCTCATGGTCACTCTCTTAAGTGATTGCTACATTTCATCTCATGGTAAATCGTCCGTCAGCCCGGTGAGCTATCATTATGCAAATGATGGGCAATTCAATTTCAGTTGGTCGGAGGGGGAATTTCTAATTAGGGTGAGGCACAGCACTCAAGATGGAGAGAAAGATGTAAAGGCAGAGAGAGAGAGGAAGGCAGAGGTGCTGGAAATGGATAGCAGAGGTAAAGAGAGGGAGAAGAGAAAGGCTGGAGAGAGAGAGAGAGAGAGAGAGAGAGAGAGAGAGAGAGAGAAAGGGGGCTGGAAGAGGAGAAGTATTTATCCATGAAATCAACACCTGCATCCCAATTATATTCTTCAGTTGGCTGCGAGTCTCCTGCCTCCTGCTCTTCCCATTGTTTTTCTTTGTTTCTTCCATATTCAGTTAATTTTAATGAAGAAGTGGCTTCTGAGCTTTCCTAAAAAAGATCAATAGACCAGAATTTTCATGCTCACGATTTAGGATGTTTTTGCTGTAGAAACCTCTGAAAAGCACACAAAAACTGTGTTATTACATTCATACTAAACTTGTCATGATACTGTGGTGAGCAAAGTTCTCAAATCAGCAGAATGAGAGTTTCACATGGGGAAAAGGAAGGTTACTAGTGTAAACTCTAAATATATACCTTTGACTCATCTGCTACTTATGTACTTATTACACTTGTCTCATAACTTGTGGCAAGTACACGCAGGTTATTACGAGGGGGTTTCATACTTTGAATCTAACTCTGAATCATTTTGCATTGCTTGATATATTATAGAAATTTCCTCTTGGTGGTCAGAGCTATTTTTTCCCCTTCCTTTTTGTGCAGTTAGTCAAAGTTAAGTTTCAAGTAAAGTCATAAGTGCTCGAGGGCTAATATCAGTCAAGTCTCTAGCAAGTTGTCAGTTGACCATTACAACTACACAACATTTGAAGCAGGGATGCGACTAACAATTATTTATTATTTTCAAATAATATTTATTATTATCAATTAAGGCCTTGTTTATTTTCTTGATCAATGGATTCGTTGTTTTGTCTATAAAATGTCAGAAAATAGTGAAAAAAGGCCACCATAATTTCCTATGTAACCCAAATATATTGAATTTACAATTACAGAGAAACAGAGAAAAGCAGTACATTTGACCATAAAGGGATGTCAAAAACATAGGCCATGTACTATTGACTACACAACTACACATTTGTAATCTATTTGCACTCAAATGCATCATTAAACCCTGCAGAATGAGAATACATAAATGAACAACACTAGGTAGACTATATTCATGTGTTAATGTAGGCTTAGTGCACTGGTTGGGCATCATATGCAGTAGATTTGTATATGTCTCTCTGTGTGTGAAAGGCTTTGCCAATTAATTCTGTAATTACCACTGATTTGCATTTGTATACATTAAAGTGTTTAACAAAACCTATTCAATTATATAAATCAATATTGAATATTCAGTTAGATCTATATTGGTAATGACATTTTAAACACACAATATTTTAGATTTTCAGTCTGGATTGCCCACAATCCATCTGCTTACAGCACATTTGTAGCGTAAGAGATAAAAGTAGCTTTAGGATCATGAGACTTAACATGATGAATACAATTAATATATTTGCAGTAACTGCAGGTTTGTGTAGTGCATTTTTTTTCATGTGTGCTGCTGTCAAACTGGATCAGTACTATGCAACACATTGATTTTGATTTAGCATCTTTATTGTTTCCCATCACTGGCATTGGGCTTGTCTGTGTTTTTTTTTAATTCTTCCAGCAGCCCAGAAGGGACGACATGCTTCTTGCAGGAAGAAAAAAACAAAACATGGTCAATCTGTTTCATCTTGATTAAGTGAATGTGCTCAATTTAGCTGCATATGAGTTTTTTTTTTGTGTCACTGTGTGTGTTAGCGTCATTTAGGATTTGAGTTATGTATAGTGTCTTTATCACATACTGTCCACTCTGTCTTTGTGTGTCCATGTGTGTGTATGTGGGAGTCTGAACACGTCCGTGTGGGCGGTTTTGCACATCCACACATATCTGAACATGTGTAGGTGTATGAATGTGTTGGGTATCAACCATACATTGCACACCCATACACACACACACACACACACACACACACACACACACACACACACACACACACACACACACACACACACACACACACACACACACACACACACACACACACACACACACACACTTACTCACAGAACAGAGGATTCAGCTGAGATCAGCAGCTCACCCTAGGCTGTCAAATATTCTGTCAGCACAGCCCAAGAATCACAATTGGACTCTTTGGGAGGCATTAATTCAAAGCACCGTAACAATGCTCTCTGAAACCAAATCAACTGCCTGTAGTCAGCATATCAACTCTCAACTAACTCTGTCCCTCCATCTCTCTATCTCCATCTCTCTCTCTCTCTCTCTCTCTCTCTCTCTCTCTCTTCCTGCCTACTCTAATGCTCTCTCTCTCTCTCTCTCTGTCTTTGCTGCCTTATCTTCACCCATCCTCACTGCCTCTCTCATTCCCACACTCTCTCTCTCTCGCTCTTCCTCCGATGTGTGATTGAACTTCTAAACATGTTGCTAAAGCTGACTTACTGTACAAGGTTATCTAACATGGCAGTGACTTGCTCTGCAGCTCACATCTTGGAAAAGCAACACCTTTGGTTCAAATAAATGCATCTAAACTTAAAAACATTTAAAATTATCTGTTTTCCTGTCTTACTATCAGCAATACTGTGTTGCTAAAAATCCTTATAATGCAGTACAGATGGTATATTTGCTAAGTTCTGTTAAAGGAAACACGAGTACATTTATATCACAGTCACAGAATTTCTCATGAAATTAGATGACAAATGCAAACTGACATTCAGGAGTCTCTGCTCTCCTCAGCAATCCCAGTTTGTTAAGGAATTATTCTCCTCTGCTTCTGCCTGTATTAAACTAATCTAGCCTTTGCATGTACGTCTTCTTGGTAAAAAAAAAAAAGAAAAGAGAAAATCCCCTCTTTTTGTATTAGCTAAATCTTCTCCCAACCATCTGTTTTCTGTCTGTAATACACTAGTTGTGGGCAGCGCACATCCCAGGCTCTGGCTCTGCTTGTCAGCTGTTGGTTGTAAGTCGTATTGTTGTAACCCTGTCTTGTTTTGCCTTCAGGAAACTACGTTAAAAGATGAGGGGTTCTGAAAAAAACAAAAGATATGAAAACGAAAAGTTTCTTTTCTCCCTTCTGTATCAGAGAGAGCAAGGGCACCGACTTCAGTTTATTAATGTGCTCCATCTCTCCCGCTTTTGTGTCAAATGCAAGAGGGCAGAAAGTGACAGAAAAGAGAGCAAACCCATTTCAGCAGGCTAGTTATTCATATACGTGTTATCCTTGGTAAGAGGTGTAGTGCTATAGAGGTCTCGTGTTTAAAACTGCCTTTGATGTAAATAAGAGACATACTTCATCAACGTATTGCTTCTCTGACATTCAGCTTTAGTGGAGATGATGCTTGATTACTTTTTCATTTGAACAACACTAATTTAGTGTTTCATTTTGCACTTTGATATATCCTACGACAAACTGTACTTGACCAGGATTGACTGGAGCAAAAATCTTTAATTACATCTATAACTTTTATTCTGTTTCCCTGTGTGGAGGCTTCAAAAATGCAGCGTTTAATCTACTCAATAATCCACTCAGTTGACTGTACTTAGTATCTGAGTTTTGGCACAATTTTAGATGGTGCTGTTGAATTTCTTATCTACCGGCCTGAAAACATGCAGCCAAGCTGTACTTTGTTGTTCAAGTAGATACAGAATCTACTTTCTGTGACAGCCCTCTGTAGCTGCAGGTATAGACACAAAAAGTCAAGTTAGAAAGAATGAGAGAGAGTTTGTGGAAGAGAAGGGAGAACAGCGCAGTGTCATAGAAGTTTGAGAAATGAGCACAAAGTTGGAAACCTAAACTGTGTTGCAGATGCGTAGCCTCCACAGCCACCATTAATTGTGTTTCTTAAAAATAGCAAACAGATTTTCAGCTGTTTATCACACGAGTGCAGTGCCCATTCAAAATGGGCACTTTTCTAAACGGGCTGATTGCTTGGCCTCCGGTATTGCTGCTTGCAGCTTTTTTGAGAACCGCTCATCCAAACAACTTCACACCCAACACTGCGCTTCCTTGTGTCCTGAGCATTACACCTGCCATGAAATAGGTGCATCTCCTAGCAATGCTAGTATATAAGCGCTGTTTGCTAACAGCTAGCAATTTGGGACCAGGCTACTTCTGGGAACAAAAATGTTCATTATGAAAGTCACATTGCTTATGCCTGTTTGATTTTGCCACAGTGTAACATCTCCGGTCTGTCTGTCTTCATCTGTTCTTAAATGCACTGTAGCGAGTGACAAAGAGCGAGCTTAACCAGCATGCTACATGCTACAAACTAGTAACAAAAATGTCCCGTAGATCTCAAGAGCACACACTTGACACTGCACTCCCTTGAGTCTTCAGCAGAAAATCCGTGAAGGGTGAAGTCGATCGGATGAACGGTTGTCGAGAAATCGACATACGAACAGACAGAGGCTCCTTTCATTTTAGTTAGATGTAAATGTTCGGTAACAGTCAAGTTTCGAGAAATACAGCACCTCTGGTTAAGGGCAAGAAAACATTGTGGAATGAGTTTGGTTAGAAATTGCCACAACCAAAGAAAAATGGGACCTCACCCTCTCTTTCTACTGTACATTTTCAGTGTCAAACAACAATAACATGTATTTGCATTTTAACACATAGTGCTAGTCTCTTGAAATGCCAGAAGACTGAGAATAAATACACTTGCGTGAAAATTATGGTCTGCGTTGACTTGTGACAACCATTAAAGAAATATAAACAGAAGACAGCAGCACAGTCAGGGGTGGCAAAGGCAAAGCTCTGTAACGATTTTATAATAATCAGTTGTTCCCACCTTAGAAGCACAAGCGTAAGCATATACGTACAAACAAACTTACATGAGTTTACATCAGTAGTGGATGGAGAGTCTGTAAAAGCTGCGGTAAGCTATAAATAGCCCTGGCTGAATATTCCCAATGGTGTGATCAGTAGTTTGAGTGTCAGTAGTGGCCCGAGGCAGGTAGCCCCTGGGTTCATGTCCTGGTTATGGTTGAGCTGCTTAGGCCTTAGTTGACATCTCTTTCATACGCACGCACGCACCCATGCACACACACACACACACAGGCATGCACACACACACACACACAGGCATGCACGCACACGCGCGCGCACACACACACACACACACAACACACAACTCATCTGTCTGCCTTTCTCACTACAGGTGTTTGGAAATAAATAATACATACAGTACAAACACAGCCCAATGGAATGTGACATACCTGTTGATTCATAATCTATGTGAAAATAAACACAAATATCTAAACAAACAAATCACTGTAAACATATACATGGGTATGTACAATATGCATCAATATGTTTGTGCAAGTAGCTTCCAGCCTTTAGTAATCAATGCTATGTATTGATTCACAAGTACTGGCCTAACAAAAGAGGATAAACACATTTCTGTTTGAACATTGAGGTATATATTACATTAATGCAAGTTACCTCTCTGTTTATATTTTATAGCTCAAGTCTGCCCTTCTCTTTAAAATTAAACAACTTTCTTCAAGGTCTAAATGCTAGAACTCACACATGGGGTACTGTAAGTATATTAACATCAAACTCAAGTCCCTGCAAAGTAAAGTTGGTTTCATGAACTTAAAATTCCAATAAATCAAATTAATTTGTCATAATAACATTCTAGTATGATTGTAGTACATACTGTACACCCTTCCAAACTGAGCTGGAAATTCAGCTTATGTTTGAACATAAAGCTAAACATATATAGCATGTTAAAGTATCAGATGTAAAGCATGGCAGAAATTATGCCTGAATCATCTTCCAGCAAATTAAACAATATCACATTCAGTACAAAATTTATAAAGGAAAATGATTCATCACAATATGCAAACCAATGTTGCACACTGCAGTTGGTTTTGTCTCAGACCTTTAAAAGACACTGAAAAAGTGATTCATACTCTGTTATTGACTGTTAGACCACCGCAGCTAGAAATCGGACTGGTATTATGTAAAATGTTTATGCAACAGAATTGATAGGATAATGTATGTTACCAGTTGAAGAATATCAGGAAGAACAGCACTGACGGGAGCAGAATTGAACAATGTAGAGACTGAATTTGGAATGAGAGTAATGTTTTGTGTCATTGAACTTTTGATGTCAGTGTGTATGCATTGTTGAGTGCATACTGTACGTACAGTGTGTACGGAGTATGGAGCACTGTCTCCATACTGTATGCATACATGTATATACATGTATGATTGTGTGTGTGCATACATCACTGTATATTATAGATGAGTGATAGGGTTTCCTCATAAGCCGGTCTAGGCCCTTGCATTCCTCTCGTCGGTGGAGTCTGATGTGTGCAGGCCTTTTAGCTAATCTGGGAAGAATGTCGGCTGCAGACACACATGTGTTCCATTAAGTCTAGATCTGCGTAAATAATATAACATGCTAACGTTACAGGTAACTATAGCCCCACAGCTGTGCCTTTGGCTTTGCAGTGCCCCACAACCCCCGCCTATAAAAAGGCAGTGCTGATATCTAATGAGTAGATGTATCGCAGTGTCTAATGTGCTTTAGGCTGCTGATTTTTTTGGACTATTTATTAGATAATAGAGCCCAGAAGATTATTTTGGATATTGAGAATAATAAAAATCTGATATTTTTTTTTGCTTTTCCTTACTGCTTTTGCTTTTACAACATAAACATAATGATATGTCTGGGTTAAGATATTTTACAGTCACATTATTTTAGAACTTTATCAGAGATGACAGTAACATGTTTATGTAATATATATATATATATTACTATAAATACAAACATATTACAGTAATCAAAAACATACTATAAATCAAATATGTACAAAAAAGCCACCAATTAAGCATTTATTGCTGCAGTTAATTTTTTCTTATCCAACAATTTGCATGTTGATACCATTATATTTGTGATAACTCGATCTTGGCCGCTGATCAGTATCAGTTGGCTTATATATTATATAATGTGGTGGCAGACAGCTCATTGTTGTTAGAAATATTCAACGTTGCACTTTAGCTTATCTCAGCGAATATACGCTTTCAACAAGATTTGTCAGAAACTGTCATGTTAATCTGTACACAAGCATAAAAGTCTGACACAAGGCAAGAGCTGTGCGAAAAAGCACCCCCTCTATTGTTAATGGTTCCACATCCAGACGACCGTCATTGGCTCTCTGTGTTTATTGTCTGCCTGCTTAGCTTGTACTGATTGGCTCCACTCTGCCAAGCGACAGGACAATGTTTGCTTTTGCTGTCTGCCTGGGGAAGTCCCTTTTGTCCCCAGCCAGGCCAAGCTACAGTAACTGATACAAAGTTCAGAGGATGCCAGCCTCTTCCTGGTGTGGTGCAGCATCTTCCTGTGGCTGTACACCAAAGTCAGTTAGAAACTGGGAGTGAGTTACACAGTTGTTTATGTATTTATTTTACCTTTACTTTTCTCTGCGAGGATTACAGTAGCGTGAACAAACAAGAGAACTCTGACTTCAGCTCTATTTTGGTCAGAATGAGAGTGTGGGTGTGCGGGATAAAAAAATAAAATAAAAAACAATAAGTGGTTGGACTCAACATGGTGTTGAGCAGAGATGGTAAACGGCTGGCAGCATCTGGGTTTGGTAGAAATATCACAGAAACCTAAAGCCAGCCAGAAAGTGAAAGAGGGGTGACAAGGGTGAGAGCGTCTGAAGTGAGGACTAGAAAACCAAAGAAAGGTGTCAGAGAACAAGGGTAGAGAACAATGCTTCTTGCACTTGCAAACTGTTGTGAGCCAGCAAGGAAATGTGAGGAGTTTGGCTGTTGCTGTTCTGGGTGCCAGCACTCCTAATGAGTCTGTCAGGGCCAGTTAGCGCAGCCAGGCCTGCTTGTGTCCCCTCCAGGCCGCAGACAGCTGTTATTAGCCCCGTAATGGCATGCCACAGGGCCAGATTAGCCTGGCACACTGGAGAAATATCAAACATTCACTTACTGTGGCTCCTTCGCTGGCTAAAGCAGCTATTCTGCGAGGCATTCATTTAGCTGTGATGCTGGCAAGCTACCTAACAAGCCACGAAAGAAAGTCTCTACTGAGGGATGCAGTTAGTGTACAGTTGCTCCTCTGGAAAGGTAGAGAGGAAAATAATTTTCTGATTGGAGGATGTACAAGGCACAACGTACCGGGTCATGTTGCTGATTATGACCTAGAATAGCACTGCAAATAATTGAAATAGCAAATAAATATCTATATTGCAATAAAAAGTTAATGCACTTTTTGTGTCCAAATGGTTGTTTTTTGTGGGTTTTATGTTCTTGGTTGTCAGAACGGTGCAGCATCGAGGAAAGTTGTAAATGAGAGTTCTCTTTAATAACGCTGGGTCATCATTATGCGAACCATATCGACGAGATGGCCACTGCTGTCTACTCATCTGTTTTCACCTTTCATAATGAGCACAGGAAATCAAACCCTTACACAGCAAGTACTCTCACTCTGCCTCAGGGGATAGCCTGCCACTGTATACTGTCTGTTGTAGGCTATTAGATCAGCATACTTTTAGTACATACTGTATACTGTTCTGCATAGAACGTTGCTTATAGGGCATAAATCATGCTCTTTGAGCCTGTGATTTCTCAAACACGTTTCATGCATGATATGTTACATAAGCTTTTGCATACATTGCTTGTGGGTTTCACTGCGTGGTGGTAATCATTATGCTTTTAGGCCTATAAACATAAGGTGTGTTTATGGAGGTTCCACTATAAAAGCTGAGGACTGCTATGCTCATGTGAGCACTGACTGGATGTGTGTTTGCCTGCGTGTTTTGGTTCAGGGATATTTTCACACTCAATTGTTAAATATAGTGAAATACTGACTCACTGCATAGCAATCTGAAGCCCTGCCCTTGGACGTAGCCTGTTTGTATATGTGTGATTACATGTGTGTCTGGGTGTTTTATGTGTGTGTGTGTGTGTGTGTGTGTGCATGTGCGTGTGAGAGTGTGTGGATGAGGTGACAGAATGAATGGATAAATAGTAAAGCAAGTAAAAAGCTTAAGTTCGAGACAGACATAATAATATTGGTTCTAGATTGCTAGTTTTTCTCACTCAATAACCTACATCACATCCTCATTAGCAGACTGTATGTAATACGTGGGGCAAAACCAACAAGCACTTTACATAGCAGACAGGAGCCATAGTCATTACCAAATATAAATTCATGTCTTATCCTCTTATTTATGAGAAACAGCTTAGCATTTATTTTAACAGCAGGCAGTGTACAGAAGCAAAAATAGACACTCCAACACCAGACAGAAAAGGATGTAGATCATTTTATCAATTAACACACACACAAAATAGGTCGTCACTGTCTAGATGACAGAAACACCATGCAAACTGTTGACCAGATGTTATAGAAGAGAGAATCTAAGAGTGACAGATTATCAAGGAATCACAGAGGTGCAGTGAGATGTGTATAGTTTAAGGTGAGGAGAGAGATAAAGACGAGGAGTTAGATAGAGAAAGTGAGATTTGAAGTGAATCCTGGGATGTACCCCCGCTGGGCTATACGGTGTGAACCACACTGAGCTGCACTGTCTTCCCCTGGCAGGGACCACTTGTTGCGAATCATTAGCTTCCCAGCTACTGAGGGCTTTGCCATCACTCCCTCAGGTTGTGTTGCACAGCTGAAACCCACATAGGCAAGTACAGGGAGGAGCCGGCGGAGCCCACCACACTCTAATTATCATCCGTGTAACATATAGAAAGATGGAGTCAGTAGAGTACAGTGGAGCTGAGCACAGGAATCCTGGCTACCAAACACAACAGCTTAGTTCCATTAGTGCCGCTACTGAGCCAACCTTATCCAGTTATTATGTGTGGTACATCACCATGAGGTGATGTGATTTAACATGGCAGCCAATGTGCAGGCTCTCCGACTTGGCGGAAATTTATGAAACAAAATGAGGACCGCGAAAAGAACTACAGTATGTATGATCCCTGCACTATGGATTCAAAAAATAAATAAAACTTAAAAAAGTAACTTTGAAACTGAATTAGTTTGAAACTACTTTAATTTAAATCTGGATCTTTTGATTGTGCTTTTATTCTATAGCGTTTGAAGTGTTTAATTTATGCAAAGTTTCACGCTGAATTCTCGCTAAAAGAAAGTAAATATACTTAAAAAATGTCTCTCTTTCTTTCTCCTCTTCCAGAGCAGATACGCTGCTGCAGATCGAGGTGTGAGACTCTACAGTTCCCTGCCCATGCGCCCAAACCCTGACAGCAAGAGACTGCCCTCTACTGGGGTAAGACCCATCTCTCTCAGCCCTCTCTCCCCCCTCACCCCTGCTCCCTCACCTCTAGGTCTCATCCATACCTACATGTACTGACATGCCACATTTAACCCCTATACGTACACTAAGAGCCACCGAAGAGGCCTTCACACATTTGCACAGCAAGGTTGTCACAGGATAGGAGTGATAGTTCACAAGCAGTGCAGACAGTATTTCATGGGTCAAAGTGTCCTCCCCTCGGATGCACAGTAGCTGGAAGTTCTTGATCCTGTGATCGAAAGCTTCTGCATAGAAAAAACTGTTAAAGACAATCACCAATATCTGGTTTCAACCAGCCACACAACCCATCATTTTGAACTTAGCATCTTCCTCAACTACCATGACTTCTTCCACATCCTTTAACCCCTCATCCCACTGCTACTCACCCCATGGGCTCCTCACACTGACAGACCTGCTCAGTCCCCTGTCTTCAAACCATCACTGGCCACCGCAAGGTTCCCAATTAAGCACCCATCTGACTTGGTGGTTTGTGTGGTGTCTGCCTGGTAGCTTCCAACAGAAGCGTTTTGCTCCAGCTGATAGGCAAAACCAACCGCCTGCTAGTGTATTTGTGTTTACACAGAACAAAGGCATGCAGTGGCTTTCTGGATACAATGCTTCTGCTCCTGACCTATTTTAGGTTAAAAAATAAAGGAAGGGCAATTGTTGATTGAGTATAGAGATTCAAACATTTCGGTGATTTTTTTCATGATTTCATATAATTGTTTGCAAGGATGCATGGAAAAAGAAAAAGATCAAGTTAATTGACGTTTAGTGATGCAGCACTTGCAGTACTTTGACTTTGACAAAGTGCGAACAGTAAGTCTGCTTTGTTTGTGACATCTTTCATTTTTTTTATAAAAAAAAAGAAATCTAGTGTTGTGAAAATCATAATTAGAATCTTGCTTGCCTTGCTTTTATGCATTTATGTAACAAAGAGATACAATGAAAGAACAATAGAGCAAAAAGAGAGAATTTAATTTCATATGTCCCCCTTTTTCATGTTTCACTCCATGCAAGTGCTTTTTGAATTATCTCTTCTCTGCTCCAGGGCTCAATGAGAGGAAGTGTGGGTGAGCGAAGGAGAGAGAGGGAAACAGAGACGGAGTGAAGAGAGAGCGAGAGAGAGAGAGAGACAATGTGAAAGCTGTGTAATATTGTTGGTGCGCACCTTTTTTTAATTACAACAGAGATTGTATTGATGTCTCAGGCCACATGTCCTCAATCATTTATCAAGGGGGAGAGTGCTAACAAAGCATTTCTAAGAAACCCATCCTTTCCTCGGGCCTGGAATCATACGTTATCTAAAGTGAATATTGTTAATGCTGTTCTGTGGAGAGACCCACTTACAAATCATGGGAATGAGTTCCTTGTCAGTGCATGCATGAGGTAGTAAAGATATATATCCACTTTCATCTGATCCTCTGTTGAGCAAATAAAACTCTGCATCTAAATCTCTATGCAGAAATTGTTTTTGAAATGAAGAAGGACATGTTAAAAGTGATGAATAAACATTCATGTAAGGGAAGGAACATTTCTAAATCACCTAGTTGTGTTTTTTTTCAGGCTCCAATTTAAAGATTGCAACTCTGACACAGATTAGAATTAATCAAAAAACAAAACACAATACACAAGGAGACAATATGTGCTATTCCCCCTCCCCACTTTTTGGTTTTCTGTCATTTCCTTTAGTCTGTTATTACCTGGGTGTAGCATCAATACAGTAGCAGTCTGTAGCTACAGGCTGCATGGAGAGGAGGAGAATATAAACCACTTAACATGCAGGAGGAAACCAGACGTTTTTCCATTGCACTTATCAGGTGCTGTGGTGAGAGCAAGTATCAAGGTGTAGTAGGTCTCTGCACCCCCCCCCCTCCTCACCCCACAGCTCCTCTCACCCATCCACTCCTTCCTCCCATCTTCCTTCCCCTGCACACCCCTTTTATTTTCCCCTGATCTCTATCTCTGTCTCCCCCCTCCTGCCTCACCCCACCACCGCTCTCCACCCTCAGTTCAGTTAAAAGTGGGCTTGGCACTTCCGCAGCACCAAGCCCCCCCCTCACCACCACCACCACCCCTCCTTTTCTCTCTGTCAAACTAACCTCCAACTCCTGCTCTTCACCTCTATGTTTCCTGTCAAGGTGCACTGCCCCCTCCCCCCAACCACCGGCTCTGCCCCCGCAACCTTCTCCTTTTCTTTCTTTCAACATCTATTATGGCTCTAAATGCCTACAGTTCATTTTTAAAAATGCTCAGTGCAGAGGGCCTGACCCCCATTGCTCTGCAGTGATCTTGCAATCCCTGCATGTACATGAATGAAGGGGGGGGGGTATTTGTGGCTTTGAAGAGAATCTCTGCCTTAAAATAGAGACTCTTTATTTTAATTTTACTTCTTTAAAAGGTAACTTCAGTATTTTTTTAACCTGGACCCTGTTTTCCCATGTTTGTGTCTAACTAATGTGACCAACATTTTTGGAAATCAGTTCAGTATTGCGTACAATACAGGCTGCATTCTAACCACTCATAACATTTGTGCACCATCCATTTACATCCACTAAAAGTGCTTGTTTTGCCACTGACATTCTGCAGATTATTATTTTAAGTGTCTGATGACATCATGGGAACGATCCCTACAGAGATAGACCTTTTTGTTAAAGAGTAAGATCCTTTTTGTTTAACAAAAAACCGCTCCGAAATCGCCATCACCAAACTCACCAGACTCCATTTAAATAAACAATACTTTTAGCGTTTATAGAGCCAGCATATTTTCACATGTAAATGGGTGAATTAAGGGTTTATTTTAACCAAACCAGAGTGGTGATTGACGGAACAGTGGAAAGTAACTCTCTTAAAAACTGCTAATTGTCATTTTCCATTATTGTTGTCATAGGCAGAATTTTTGGAAGAGCCAGGCTAGCTGTTTGAAGTTGTAAAAAATTATCTATCTCTTTCCACACTGCCAAGTATAGCTGTGCAATTTCAGCATATGGAAATATGTCTTGTGCATCATTTTATACACATTTCCTCTAGTATCACCCTGACAATTTGGTATATTTGTAAACTTTAGGATATCCACTAGAATTTAAGATAACACTCAGTGGGTTTGAAACAATTGGCTGCACATCATGAGTTTGCAATAACTGACCCACTGGCGGATCAGTGAACTTTAATAGGTACGCTCAGTTTACCAACCTACTGCATGCATGGTGCAATGTGTTCAAGTTTTGTCATCTATAATAGAGCTACAGGAATCTGTACAATGAAATGAAATAATGAAATATAATGAGTGTTTAGCAATCACTCTCAAAGCTGCTGAAGTGGAGGTTTGTTTCAGCTCAGGTTGGATAAGCATCAGAGTATTCTTTGCAGGGAGTCAAACTGTTTGAGTTACGGTTGTAGCTGTTGTTATTGTTGTTGTTGTTGTAGCTCCACTGCCTTGACAGGGATACATATAGGGTGAAGGTTCAGAATCTGCGATAGCGTAGAGAAGACAGGATCGTTTCAGGACTCTTTCTCTCTCTGTCTGTTTCCCTTGGTTTCTACATGTCTCTCACTCTCTCTTGCTCTCTCTCTCCTGCTTTGTCTCTCTCTCTGTCTTTCCCACTTTTTCCAAGCTGATTTGGAGCCTTGCATAGTCAATTATGTAGGGAGTGAGAGATGGAGTGGGGGCTCTGGCTTCCATATTTTGGTGCGATATTAATATTGCATGAGCGCTATTCTGTAGTGAATATCTAAGAGACTGCCTATTAAGGCAGCAGCAGGAGAAGAATGTGACAGACACACACACAAACGCACACACACACACACACGCACGCACGCACGCACGCACACACACACACACACACACACACACACACACACACACACACACACACACACACACACACACACACACACACACACACACAAACCACAAACACTGTACTGTATATACATATACACAGCCAGCCAGAGAGCAGGGGTGAATTAGTCAGGATCATGCACAGGTTTGTTATAATTAGTGTTTTCCAGATTTATTTTGGTGGGATAATAAGAGTGACTCATTTTCCTGTTTAATATGTCATGTTTGTTTATCTTGACATGGCTCACATCACGCCGTACAGTGAGCATGTTTGATGTTGGTGAGAACTGAGTGATGTTCCACTGTAATTGTGCTAAGAATGGAATATTTTAACGAACCAACTGAATGAACAAACAAAACAGAGACACAAAACAAATGCTTGCTGTAAAAAAAGAGTGAAAAAAACATTGCCAAGATAATTGTGATATTGCAAAGCAGGAGTGATCTGATGGCAGGCTATGTACATGTATTTTCTGCTGCTGGGTGAGTATCAATGATGCATACAGCAAGTGTCAACAGTGACAGGCTGAGAAGGTCCCTAGCAATGACTGAGAGGCTCAGCACACTTGATGCTTTTTTGGGTGCTAAGTGGTGGTGACATCGGATGGTCTGTGAAAGACATCTCATTTCATGCCACCGCATTTTGAAAAAAGCATCTGATTTTAATTAAGGTGTCATATACATAAGCACAAACAAAACACAACAAAACATGTATCATTTGCTATAGTGTCTGTTTTGTAAACCTCAAACAATCAATGTTGTTAGGTGACATGGCTGAATAAGGATGGTTTTTAAAATTGATATACTGTATATGATGTTTTAATGTTTATGCATTACATCAAACACATTTATTAACACACACACACACACATATATAGGGCTATAACGGTTAGTCTCAAAATTAATCAATTCATTGTTTTTCTTTTTTGGAAAATGTCAGAAACAGTGACATACAGTCATCGTAATTGCCAAGGCAACATCACATGCCCTGTTTTGTCCGACCAACAGTCCAAAACCAAAAGATAATCGGTTTACTATCATGTAAAAAAGAGCAAAATCAGCCAATCCAGGTAGAAGGTATGATACTGGAAGTGTCCTGCATATCAAACATAATGATCAACTGAGAGTTATTTTCTCACAGGACTTGGAGAACATGCTAAAGAAGTTTTTCCCTCTTGCAGTCACATTGCCAGTCGCTGTCAAAAGCCCAGAAAGCCTAGCCTGGAGTCGACACAGCCAGTTAGTCCCAAGCCCAGAAGCATCACGCTGGGCCTGACATCGAACAAGTGCTTGGTGACCTTACAGCACCAGCTGGAGTTAAAAGAAGTCTTTAAAAGGCCGATTCTCCACAGTAATATCATCGCCCATGCCTCAAAGAGTCTGGATTAAGGCCCACTTTCCCTTGCTAAAATGTAACAAATGTGTGAAAAAACATCACAGCCAAAGCCAATACGAAAGGAACAATGGGAGAGGAAATGGAAGTAGAGAAAGAGAGAGAGAGAGAGAGAGAGAGAGAGAGAGAGAGAGAGAGAGAGAGAGAGAGAGAGGGCTAGGAACCGATATAGGAGAGGCAGAAAAGAAGGGAGAAAGAAAGTGAGGGAAACTCAACATCTTAAGACCCCCCCCAATCCCCCCTCCCTGCCAAATATATCAATGTAGTTGGCTTTCTCTGAAATTCAAATGGCAAGAAAAAAAAAAAAAACAGATAAAAAAGAAACCTCTGGCTTTGGAAAGGGGGGTGGTGGTGGTGGTGTGTGTGGGGGAGGGGGGTTGCTGGTTGCTGAGAAAAAGACCTGCCATCTATGTATTAGTGCTCCGTAAATATTACATGAGCTCCACATTCGCTCAGTTGTTTGGCATTACTTCCACTGGATGGGTATATTATTTTAGAAACCATGCCTTGTTTATGAACAGGCATGACCTACTTCCAGACACTCCTCTCTCTCTTTCTCTCTCTGGTATTTTTTCATTCTCTGCCCGCTCTCTCCTCTTTCTCTTCCTCTCTCTTTCTCTCCCTCTCTTATTCAATCTCAATCTCCGAAATCTCAACTAGTTGTCCCTGCTGAACAATTACAAGGCAGAGAGACCCAAATGGAGATGTTTGTAGAAAACAACATGTGTATAATTAAGGTTTAATGAGCTCTTGTCAGGGTGGAATGTGCAATTAGATTGGTAATAACAAATTCTGCTTGAATGCTAGTGGCAGAGGCTGGATGTGGAGTCAGCATGGCAGTTTATGAAGGAACAGTGAATTATTGTGAGCTCTATTGATAGAAACATACGGTACTGGATGCTGCATTTAGATTTAAATACATGGTGAGGTCCCAAATACAGAAAGACGTTTTTTTTTCTTCCTGCTGGTGCTATATTATGTGTTTTCAAATAACTGTACTGTACTTGTGCAAACCAGATTGGTTTCTTCGGAAAACAAACGGATGAAGTTATGCTTTCCTGCTACACAATGAAACAGGGGAAAATGATTGTAATTTGAATGGAGAAGGTCATAAATGTCATTGGATGTAAGAACATAAAAGGGTGAGCTGGTTTTTATTAAAAAAAATCTCCAAAAGTCATTATTAATTAGAGAGCATTCAGAGAGCATATACCTCTGCCAAGGCTGCACAATGTTTTCTTAATTGAAAATGTTTAGACATTTTTAAATTTCCATCTAGATTTGAATCTGCATCAAGTATCACAGTGAAAGACAATCCTGCTGATTAACAAATGGCAGCCATGGTATTTGGAGAATACCTAAATCCTGCCCTGGCATAGGAAGACTTTGTACAGGAAGAGTAATTTTTTCAAAATGTCAAATGAATCGCTTAACCACAGAATTATGGCCATATAAGTTCATTATTGATATAGCACCATCTATAGTTGAAAATAAGGCTGCAGCAAATTATTATTTTTTAATTTTGACCAATTTGCCTATTATTTTGTTTAAATGTGAGCCTCCATTTTGTTACATATGTGCCTGCACATTGTGTCAACACTGTTATCCCGAATTAGTTGACTTTACTAGAAATTTGCGTGGAAACCTGTTGCCTTTCACCCTCCAAGTTTTTACACAAGGTGAAACTTACCAGGTCAAGTTGTATTAACACAGAGCAGGATGCAGTAGACAAATCATGTTTACATTAGTAGTCATTACTAAAAATCCTTAGTAGACATAAATATTTTTTGTATGTCACTATCACTCTCAGAACAATGCATTTAATACATTTGTCCCAAAAATACATAAACTAAGACATTACACATAAACCGTCGTAATTTCCCAACGTATTATGTTACGTGGAATGTTTCACTCAGAAGATAGAGTCACTGATTTCCAATCTGTGTTCAAGCCTCTACTCATTTTCTCCCTACTCAGAGCCCATTGGTCCCCACCCGGGTCTCGTTCATGGTGCAACAATAAATGTAGATAAACATGAACACTAAATCCACCATACAACACTAAAACCCAGGTAACATAAATGCACACCCAAAACATTAACAGAAAATTATTAAAAAACACTTTAACTAGGACAGAAACCATTCAGAACATATATTTTTTTTCCCATGAGCCTTTGCATCGCTTCAGCGCAGAACAGTTCCAATGACCCCGCCCCTCCCATACAGAAACTTAACATCCTTAGTTATCTGTGCTAGATATGATCTGTGCACTGCATACTTAAGTTTAATTACAATAGAGTGAATGACAATAAAATGGAATTGAATTGAAAATAATGAAAAACGGCCATTATATTTTTCTGGAAACCAAGGTGACGTCTTCAAATGACCGATGAAAAATCCTCACATCTAAAAAGCTGGAAAGCAGCAAATATTTGACATTTTTGCTAGTAAAAGGACTGAAACCACTAATTGATTATCAAAATAGCAGAATAGGTTCCTACGGCACATGAAGGCAGCACGTGAAGGCCGAGGAGAAAGAGAATGAAAAGAGATGAAGCGAGAGGGTTAGGGTTAATATATTCAAATCCCAAAATTGAAAGTCAAATACCTACCCATCGAATGAATTTTCGAGTATTCGGATCCAGCCCTAAGAACGAAGAATCTCATCCTTAACTGATGGCTGAGCTTTTGACCAAATTTGATTGAAATCTGGTGCTTTTTTAGGTATCCAGGGAACTTAACAGACAGACAGGCCAGCCTGGTATCCCTAAGAATTACATCCATACTGGACAATTCTGCAACTCATGATGTACAGTATGTCCTGTGCCAATGTTCAGTGCTTATGCTGGAAGTAGTGGGTCGTTGATGTACTGTAGCAATGCTGAAGGTTCAGGGTGTAGGACATCTGACTTTTATGCAAGAGACTGGAGTTTTTGTCCCATCACAAATCTGCAATTAACATTCACCTTTGACCAATTGTTTTAGTTGCCTAGTCTTACCCATACCTTAGCTTATTTTCCATGACCGTAATCTTTTCCTAAACGTAAGTGTACCGCAGTTGCCATGTGCAGATTTTGTAAAACACCAGGCTTTTAAAAACCTTGGCACTTACGTTACATAAAAGACATGTCAAATGTAATCGGGAGCCTTAGAGAATCACTATTTTGGAGAAGGACACTTCTTCAGAAGAGCTTGTGTGTCTTTTTAAAAAAACTGCTCTTTTTCCCCCCCTCTATCCTTTTTTCCCGACAGCCTTTTCCTTGACTTGGTGAAATTGCCGCTCGGGGTCTGGTGGAGAAGATCCACACACACAAAAATCGTGTTTGGCTCTTTCTGAATTACTTGACTAGACCCTGAAAGAGAGGGCCCTTTGTTGGCTTCCTCTGGGACTGCCCTTGAAAGGCTCCTATTGTGTGGTAAGCACTATGATATAATGCAAGTGGATTTAATAGATTTAATGGAACATGCAGACATGGTTCTCAAGCCCTCATGTGATAAGAAGCAGCCTGTTTTTAGGAGATCAGAACCACATCTTAAAGAAATGAAATGATCTTTCAATGTCGCGTTGATCCAGATGCATGTTAAGCTTTGATTTTATGTTAAATATTCTTCATTGTTCGGTGTGTATGCAGACAGAATCCATTGCAAGTATTTTTACATTACCAACAGTATGCTTTGGTGTCTCATTTTTGAGTTATTTTCAGATTTCTGTATCCCTTGATTGTCCATTTCAGTGTTCCACCTGAGTTGTGTTGGAAGTCAAGGTTGGGCAGAGTGGGGGGAGTTGAATGTCTGCGATGTGTTAGCTTTGTTTTCATTGTGTTAACAGGAGCACAATGGCACGATTGTGTGGCCATCTGAAACCCTACACCTACTCAGAGCTTTCGGGGGTCAGAGGTGGGGGAGATGTGTGTGCCTTTAGCCTGACGAACCATGCATTTTGAAAGACCCAGAAACCAAAGAGTAATCCAACCAGCATACCATCAAAACCATTCTTCGCCGGCTCGCTCACATACTAGATCTGCTTGTAAAATGCTCTCATTTTCCAGATATAAATTATGCTTATTTTTCTCTCCCTTTTTTCCCCTTGTTGCTTTGTAATCTGTCTCATTATTTTAAGGTGCCATTTGAGGAGTGGCCTGCCTCTTGAAACCCCTCAGTATGATGGACAAAGACCATAAAGCAGAGCAATAAACCTGAGATGAATGTTATATCTTAACACTGATAGAGGCAATTAAGTCCATCATAAGCGAGAGAGGGAACATTCTCCTCTGGGGACTCATTCACTTGCATGGTTTAACATGATTCCCAGCTAAATCCCTTATTTTATTTCTCTTCTCAGCTCACAGCTTACAGTCGAGCACAAATTGAGCTGATGTGTTTTTTTTTCACACAATTTGGTCTTTCTGTCTGATCTGCCCTTTTCTGTCTGTCGTCATGCATCTCTCTGTCTCTCTCTCTCTCGTGTGCTATCTCTCCCTTCTCTCTCTCTCGCCTCCCCATTTCGCCGTATTTGTCATGGTAATGTAAAAAAATCTCAGCTGCTCCAATTCATTTCGTGCTCTTTCAGTCGAGAAAGAAGGGCAATTCTGTTTTTCCTCACTGGTTTCTGTGTGTAGAGGTTTAAAGGTAATGAAGACCATATTTCATCTGCATGGAGTTATATAACTGGGCGTGGCTGAGCAGGTCTGTTATGGGAAAATAAATATTACGGAAGGTCTGACTTTGTTATCTTTATCTCGCTGGGATCAATGTGTGTATTATTGGACAGGATACATTACACAAACATGTCGGCACGCACGCAATGTACACACGTTCAGAGCCAAGAACCTAAGTTGTCTATACAGCATGCAAACATACTCACACATAAGGAACACATAAAGGTGAAATACACATGCAGCAGCAGCAGCGATATCCACACAAATACACAGGCAATCCATATCTGCTTTACACCACACCATCCCCCATACTCTGCTTTGGTTATGTCTGTATGTATGTGTGTGTGTGTGTGTGTGTGTGTGTGTGTGTGTGTGTGTGTGTGTGTGTGTGTGTGTGTGTGTGTGTGTGCATTCACACGTGTGCATTCATCTGTATGTGTGTGTGTGTGTGTGTGTGTGTGTGTGTGTGTGTGTGTGTCAGCGAGTCACTGAATGCTCTAATGACCACAGTCCTGACACAGGTATTTTGACTGCTGCCTCTTTCCATGGGCACATTGACTGACATGTGATTAGTTACGCTGGGGTGAAAAACTAGGGATGCGCACGCTCCAACCATGAAAAGAGACTAGAAAGAGGGTTACGTCCTCTTCTCTCCTTCTCTCCTGCCTCATCTTTCTTTAAATCTGAAACATCCCTGGCCGCAGTTACCGGTTGTGTGATTTGGTATTCAGTACGTACAGTAAAGCACAGTTTGGCTCACAGCAACCTTATGCGAAAAGCTTCTCGTGTAGATCAATGCAGGTTAGCAACGCTGTAGCACAGAATGCAAAGTAACCGTCCCAGTAGGAATATGGAATTGATATGAAAGTGATCTAAAAAAAAATATATATATATCTTTTAAGTAGGGCACTGCACCGTTACCGATCTCAGTGAGTGTTTCCTGTATCGGCAAGACTTAACTGATTCACATTAAGTCCAGCTGGTTTGTCAATAAAATTAACAGTTTTTGTTATATGTTACAAATAATTCAATCACAGCAGGCAGGTGAATTTTTAGTGCCACAGCATCCATGGTGCATGATAATGTCGTACTTATTCCAACGAGTTCCACATTGTGAGGTTATACAGATTGGTAATTTGGCCAATCAGTACCCAGTATTGGCAGATTTAAGGCCTTTTTACTGTCGCCGCAGCCAACCTGTCGAGCGCCAATGTGATGTCAAAATGGCGTAGATCTTGCTGGCGCGCCAGGATTTTGAGTGTGCGCGAGTATAAACAGTTACGGCGCTCACATGACGTCACATTTGCGCACGACAGGTCGGTTGCGGCGACTATACCGGACGCAGCTGACTGGAATTGGTTTCAGGAGAGAAAGAAATGGATCGCCACAACCCTTTTTGTAAGATCACTTAATGCTACACATAACAAAAGTACACACTAAACCCAACACAAAACCAAAAACAGATATCCAAAACATTTGAAGATTTATATGCAATATGAAACACAAACTATAACAAATAAAAAATAAAATATATGATACTGAACATGAACAGGTTGCGGCAGATAAAGCTACTGTACCTAGAATACAGTAAAAACTGTCCCAATTTCTTTCACTGTCATCATTAAGAGTAAAAATTTGATCCTGGTTCCTAATTTTCTCCTCTTTTAAAAAAAAAAGTTCTATGGTGTAACTTTGTAAGGGAAACTTGATTTGGATGGTTTTGAGATGCCACTATAGATGTGAGTCCTTGCCTGAAGGCTCTGGAAAGCTACATTTCTGATATGTGGTGTTCCAGTCAACAGTTGTTTTATTACCTCGATGACTGTGGTGCACTTCCTGCATCCAACTGACATTGGTTTGGCTTTACGCAAACACAAAGCTATTTATAGGATCTCTCTCCCACTTTATTTTCTCCCTCCCATTCTCTCCCTCTCATGTATTTGCATTTCTGCTATGCAAACAGGAGTCTGGTGTCAAATGCGTCAGTTGTACAGGCCGTACTTGTCCCTTTTCTTTCTCAAGCCTCAATCTATCTCAAAATGTCTCTCCTTTCCCTCACTCGACATGACTCCCCTCTCCTCCATCTCACTGTTGCTTTCCACCTCTCTCTCACCTTCACCCTCTCCTCCCTCCCTGCTTCACCCTCTCCCCCCTCTCTCTCTCTCACTCTGTCTCTGTTTTCCTTTGCACAATTGTTTTGCTGTAGATTTGACCGCTATGATTAATGACCTCAAAGCCTCAGGAAAGCAAACAGAGAGAGACGCGACAAGCTCGCCCTTCCCTTACAAACCTCCCTTTTTCTCATATGTCAACTGCTCATATGTGCACACTGAGCACATTATGACTTCTGGATAAAAAAATAAGATCTACATAATATAAGTCAGATTACACGAGAGGAAAATTTTATATGCACACATTTTTTATCTGATTTTGCAGACAACAACCGCCACCTGGCAGCGAGAACAGCTTTCCCAGACTATTGCTGTAAAGCCACATGCATTATTAATTTGTTCTTAGTGCATTTTTATTTTGCTCCTTAATTAATTTTGTTATTATGCATCTCTCTCAGCTTTTGACATTATTTTCTAACATTTCAGAGGTTTTGTCATTTTCAAGTGTTCAAAATGTTAAATGAACCTTAGAGCAGGGAGCACAGATGAACTGAACCTTTTGCTCAGATTAGTCAGATTAGTCACATTTAGAGGTAGGCGTTCAGGGTCTTGCTAACGGACACTTCAGCTGGTCGGTTGCTTGAATATGGTTAACATTTTTTTGGTGAAAGTGTGACTTTTATAACACAAAAGAAACACATTTTATAACCATTATTCAACTTTTTTTCTGTCGAAATCTCCCATGTGGAACTACTACAGTAAAGTTGATTTTTGATCAAATTTAGCAGGTAAATGACAACTCATAGTTACTAAGAACAGAATCAAATGTTTTGTGGCACAGTCCATTTGACAAATAGTCTTAACGGGGCGAATTAGCTAGGGAGTCAGAAAGTCCTGACCAAAGAATTCTTCCCAAGCATAACCTGTAAACCCTGTAAAACTGCAACTTTTTGGTTTTACATTTCCTTTGTGTGTACAGATTAAACAAAAGAGATATAACATAACTTGTGAGCTTTAGCGTTTTCTAAAGTTTCCAACTATTTCAAGTCTTTGTAACTCGCAGCAAGAAAAGCATGTTTCCCAAACTGTCCTATTCCTTTTAACGTACTTCACGTTGGAGTAGGCGTATTATCATATGTGTACTGTATCTGTAAGGTAGAATAATTACAGTACACTTAGCTTAACTGGCTACTGTACTTGCTAGCCACAAAGAGGCAGGAAATAATTATTTTTACCTTTCCGCTTGATTTAGATATTGTTTGTTATTCTAACAACTCTGCCCTCAGTGACTCACATTGTGCTGCAGGAGCACCACCACAGACTCTGGTTTGCTCTTTGACATTCTGTATAATTGTTTTCTACTTAGCCCATTTCGCTCATCGACATCTGGTTTGCAGGTGTGAAAATAACCTATTCCAAAATACCGTCACTTCATGCACGATGTGATTAGGATATGTAAAATCATTTTCCAGGAGCAATAAAGAAAGTGATTTAATTTTCCTTGCAGAATACAATGATTATTCCTCCAGCAAACTAATGGTGCTATCAGACAGAAAGCACTGCACTAGAAGTAACAGCTCGATCAGAGTCTGAATGATAACGCGGAAATGGGATTGGGGCCTCAAATTGAATAATGTTGCAAGGAATTCTCTTTGTAGATTGTTGGAAAGATAGAAACAAAAAATCAAGAAAAACTACAGCAGTTACAGTAGATTTAGTCCCTGGAACACATAGCTTATTACAAGAACATGGCTATAAAAAAGATTGTGGCCCATTTTTTGGTCCCTGCCCACAGGTTGAGAAACACCCCTAGTTCGGTAAGCTACTCTAGGCACATATCCATCCTGTTACTTGACCTTACAGTAGCAGCGGTAATTCATCTCGGCCACTACTTGCTGTATTGAGGTGTGTTTTGTATCCTCATAAATGGCTGGTGCCAAATCGTGTCAGACAGAGAAGCAGGGAAGGCCTCTGGGAGTGTGTGTGTGTGTGTGTGTGTGTGTGTGTGTGTGTGTGTGTGTGTGTGTGTGTGTGTGTGTGTGTGTGTGTGTGTGTGTGTGTGTGTGTGTGTGTGCGTGTGTGTGTGCATGTTTATATGACTGTGTGTTTCAAGCTGCGGCCTCTGGCTGTGACCCCAGTGTTAATCACACTACAGCCAGAACAACCACAGGCTCTATTGCCACTACTGCTGCTACAGCCCTCCTCCTCTCAGACTCGGTTTCTCTCTCATTCATGCTCTCTGTTTTTATTTCTGTCTCTCTACCCACCATTACTACAGCATCTTTGCTACTGTACCTCCCACTGATACATGATCTCTACCCACTCCTTTACCATTGGCTCAGGGCTACATCCTCATCTTTCTCATCCCCATAACCTCAAACCGTCACCTTTCCTCCAGCCTATGCCTCCCCTTTAGGCTTCTTGAGCTCGGTGTTTCTGAGTTCTGGATTAGTGGGGTTGCCCTCGTTTCTTTGGCAAAGTGCAAAAGCACTAAAGGCTGTTCTCACCTCTGTGTAGTCTCAGTCACTTGCTGGGTGGCTGCTTCGCAGGGTTGCTGAACGTGGTGATTTGTGATTGGTCAGCTATGTTACTAATTAGTAAAGGTGGGAAACAGCATCTGTGGCTAGTGGGCTTTCTTAGATTTCAGTATTTTCTCAACCTCTATTATGATTGATGGCCATTATAATGATCACAACCTCCATTCTAGAGATTTTGGAAACCCCGCAGTACGGCACAAATAATGTCGATCAGAGCGAGGAGCATGAACCTCCTACAGCTTTCCAAAAAAAACGTAAATTCCATAGAAATCATCTTGATTTCTTGTCTTTGAGTCTGACCGAAAGTAAACACGGAAAGTAGGTCCCCGGAAATTCCTGTAGCTGTTTTAGCGAACTGCGCGGCACAGCAAATCAATTTCTGGGTCAACTCCTGGCTGACTTACCTGTCACATGCCGTTTGATTATGTTAATGTTGCCTTTGATTTGATTTGACTGGCCAACTTGCTGACTGAATAACTACATGGCCGCTGGTGCAAGTGTTGTGCTCTCAGTGTTGTGATAATCACTCTGTTGTGCCTTTGTCGCCCTGTGACACCCGTGGAATCACAGCCGTAAGGTGTGTGCGCACTAACACACACAACCTCAAGCTGTCGGCAAGCTCAGACTAAGAGTGTGAGTTACACAAGCTTTGACAGAGCATAATTATACGTGTCTCTAATGAACAGTAATTACTGACATCCACCAGAGCATCGAGGTCTATAAGCCGAGGACTCGCAGTCATTAGGCTGCAGTGTTACACTGTTTCTGTATCTCCACTGACTGACTGAAAATCTGTTTTCTGTCCCTGTTGTGATGTGTCGGTCTCTGCCTAAATATTTCTAAATGTCTCTCTCTCTCTCTCTCTCTCTCTCTCTCTTCTCTCTCTCTCTCTATCTATCTCAACAGTTTGATGGTGACAACATGTACATGAATGAAAACAACCATGATTTCCTCCCGCCAAACCAGGTGTGTACAAATTGCCTCTAATGGAATACCTGCTCTTTTCCTCTCATTTCATCTGTTCCAACGATCGTTGCCGAGCCATTTTCATTCCACTATTGTTCAAGCTTGTTAGGATGGACAACAAAGTATTGTTACAGAAACAACCACTGAGTTATATGACATCGGCTGAAAGCAAAGGGACTGAAATCTCTCAAAATATATTCCAATTAGTTCACCCATGTTTTATGCTGCAAGATTTAACAGAAATACATTACACATACACATTCTGCACTCTATGGGTGAAATATTCTCCCAGGATAATAATAATAATATTAAATAATAATATAAGTGTTAGTGGTCACAGTTCGGAATAAACAGAAACACATTTCTTCTTGTCCCAGAATCTGAAGTCTAAATACAGTCAAACGATTCCTGTTTTTATTGGTTATTGTTCATTTGGATGCCCATTAACAAAAAGATTTTTTTTACTCACACTACATAGCCTAAACTGTGTAAAACAGTTACAGAATGGCAACCCAATAAAATAACATCAAAAACAAATATATGACATACAAGCAAACAGAACAGAATAGTACTAAAACATTAAAATAATAATTCTCAATTTTTTTGCACATCCACTCTGCAAAATGAAGTTCAAATATCTCATTAAATTTCTTAAAAACCTTTTTTTACTAGATTCAGAAGTATACAGAGGATATGGTTTTAAAATGTGACGTAAAATGTTAAAAGTATTGATGTCTCTTCCTTAATAGATACAATATTTGTCGTCTTTTAAACAATGAAGCAGGAGTCTATCCCAGCATGCACTGGGCAGAATTAATTAAAACACACTGGACAGGTTGCTAGTCCATCACAGTCTACGTCAGGCTGTCAATTACATTTCTGTTAAATAGGAGGAAACCAAAGAACCTAAAGCAGTAAAAATATCCAAATTCCAAAAAAGAGTGCTGGGACCTTCTTTCTGTGAGGTGAGAGTGTCAACCATTAAGCTAACTCTGCCATCATAAAATTCTAATTCACTTTATTCCAATTATGCAATCATCCGCTGTGCTCCTTTGGTAAAAGCCAGGCAGAAAACGCTGCTTCACTCTGAGTGAGTTTTGGCCTTATTGCAAAGGATTTATTTAGTTAGAATAGAGGGGGAGTCAGCTCTCTTCTACAGTACATGGCAACCGTGCCAGATACACTGTAGCACAGCTGGTCGTGAACAACTGGGAGACCATATGGTTGTGTTTGGACAGGGGGATTTGTGAAGTTTGGGAATAAGCCCATCTGACATACACAGGGAAGCAGGGAATTTGTCCCTGTCAATTGCAATTATTAGAACCGACCCATAGGCTACAGTAGTTCTGTGTTTCTGTTGCATTTTCTTTTTTGCTTAATTTCTTAATGCTCTGGTTTGTTAAAGTGTGGCTCATGTCCCAGAATGAGAGCCATGCTGCTTCTTGAGTCCCTAAATTTATTTAGATTACTCTGACAACAAATATTTCTGTTACAAAGGGATTTTCAGTAGGATAGTGCTGTTATCTGACACATTTATCATGCTGATACTTGGCTGTCTAAAAAATCTTAAGAACCACTGCTTTTATCTCCCATTTTCATTCAGCACATGTACTTTAACTGCAGTGCTGATTGACTGATTACAAGTTGCGCTGATGTGCACAATGTTCTTCGATGAATTACTGAGGGACAGATACAACATTGAAAATGTGGCATGGAAGATAGACAGAGGGAGGAAGGGAGAGAAAGGTGGGGATCAAGGAAGCAAGAGAGAAAGAGACAGAGAGAGGGAAATAGCGCGAAACACGGTGATGGGATGAGAAACGATTTTGCTTTGCTCTGTGTTATACTTTGTTTACTCAAAATCCCCTCATATTTGACATGTGCCTTGCTCTATTCTCCGCTTCACCAAGTTTAGCCTCTCCTTCCTCCTGACAGCTTGAATCAGGGAGGGCCTTAGGGGTGGACACACACTCCGACAACAAAACATAGAGATGGAAGAAATAGAAAAAAATCACTTATCTGCACCACCGTAGCTGTGTCCTAATTCTGCACTACATACCAATTCTAAGCAGATTTTAAGTATGTAGTGCATTCAGCTAGTAAAGTCACAAAGTATATTCAAAAAAGTCAGTATGCAGACTAAAAATGCTTCATTTGTGTGGATTTGGGGAAACAGCTTGAGGAAGATCTTGGAAAACAAACACATTAGTATGAAATCTTTGTGAATTATAATTGACTGTGGTGACCCAAATCCATATTATTGACACACGTGTACAGTATGATGCATACTATATCCTTATACTGTTTCTGGAGTTAGATCACAAGAAATTCAAATAATTGAAATACCTTTTTACTGCTATTTAGACAGGCGTCAATCAAACTGTGGCTTTAGAATTCAACCATGCCAATTGAACTTAACAAAGCAGCAAAATGTTTTTCCAAAATATGTTTCTGGAGCTGTACCACCCGCCTGACCACCCACTATTAGTTTGAAATGTCATCAAGCTGTGAGCAGCTTCTCGAATTTCTTTGTGCACTGCATTGTGGGAGAACACTGTACATCAACAGCACATTCATAAACAAACAAAAAAAGTTTTTTTGTTAGTATGTACACTGACTGTTTTTTTCACTTTTCCAGTGTGAACATACTACATATTTAAAACCTGCTTAGAATTAGTGTGTAGTATAGATTTGGGATTCAGCTGCCATTTGGTTGATGTCTATTAGCATTGTGTTGCATAACTTCCGTTAGTGCAAATTGGTAGTGTGCATCGATTCCTTCTCTGCTAATTGCAATAAAAGTATACTATGACAATTATTAGTATAGTTCGTATTCTATGCAAGTAAGTGTGTTTCATTGGATTGTTTGTTGGAAATGTGTTTAGGCTTGTGTTTTTGCACAGATAAAAATGAACAGAGGAATAAGACAGCTGCAGGGATAATCTTTTATTAACATTTTATTCCGGAAGAAACATGTTGTACAGTATATACAGTAGCTGTATTATTCTCAATATATTCCATCTTGAATCAAAACAAATCATACTGCCTAAAGCTCACTTTTCTCTGCTTGCTGCTTTATTATCTCACTTTTTTCTATCTTTCTTCCTCCCATTCTCTCTGACTCTCCCTCTTCTGCTTGTTTTCTCACTCTGTTTCTCTTTTTCTCTCTACCCCCCGTTGCATTTAAATGCATTTGGGTCAGCGGTTCCGCCTCCAAACTGTGAAAGTGTGTCTCTCAGTGCTCTGCTGTCTCTCACTTCAGTTTCTGCATGTAATCGCTCTATTTAATCTGGCTCACCTATATAAATACTTTTTTTTTTTTTTTTTTTACATAAGGTACTTTCATATAGGACAGAAGCATGGCCCTGTTGAGTAACTCCGGCCAACTGCATCATATAGCGAGATGCTTAGATGGGTATATTCTTGTGATGAGTCACAAGGAAACGGGGTCAGTGCCATTGTCATATCAATGTTCCCATGAGCATCGTCGTCTGGCCCTGCTTAGTTCTCTTGTGTTTCTTTCTCTCACCCCGCGGAGGTGACAAAGTGTTAGTGATTCAATGACAAGGTCACGGACCCTGGTCTTGCCATCAACAGGGTCTTTGTCTGCCCCTGTGGCCACTGACCATTGTCGTGGCAACAAAGTAGGAAAGAGTAACCAACGACGAGAAGCTCCGGCTTGTTCCGGTGTCTTCGCAGAGTTTTTCATCGGACCCTCGAGCGCAAAAAAAAAGAGACACACAGCATGACATTTCCACAGTGGAGTGGGGAAGAGCACCAGGCAGAGAGCCTTTGTTGTGTTATAAAGGTCTTAGTAGACCTTCACCTGAAGTGGGATTTCTCCTGCTAATACTAAACAGAGCAGTACGGAGCGATGCGATCAATGATAATGCACTGTGGTGATGCCTTCTCATAGCTCTGCAGCAAAGTGAAAGAAACAGTATACTTCATCAGCACTTTACCTTGACAATGATTTGCTTTGATGTCTTTCTGCCTGACTTATGAATTCATTTAGCAGAACTGCTGTTTGAGAGAAATATGTCACCGAAAAAAAAAAGAACACGAGGAGGAAATGGAAGGTGGAGGGGGTGGAGTGAGAGGAAGAGAAACTGCACAAGGGAATAATTCGGCTAATGGAGTGACTGTTTGGATATTCAGCAGAAGTAGAAACAGAGATTATGATCTTGCAATTAGCGTAACAAGGTTTTATTGATTGGCTGCCGCTGTAGCGTCTTTGCTGCCAAGACACTGCATGTGGTTTTAACATGCACAGTGTGTGTGTAGCCCAGCCAGTCACACTAGTCTGACTACTACTAGAGCAGAATCCAGCTCCGTGTTACTGTCGAGCAGTGGCCATTTCCTGAGCATCAAAGCTGAAATATTATGGATTGCCGAGTTGAAAGGGTCCGTTTGAATGCCTGATGATAAAGTGGACTGCATTTGCATTTTCCACTCACTTTTAAGTTAATGCATTGCCCTCTTTCCTCTTTGAGTAAAATGCAGGTATCAAAAAGGCGGCTTCTGGTAACGAGGGATTTGAAAGTTTGTCTGCCTGTTTTACATTTTGGGAGTTCAAATGATGTTTTAACGGTAAGCTTGATGCTATTTCTCGTTTCAGTTATTTTATTGTAAGTCATTGCTGGCAGGGATTGTACTGGTCCCTTGGGTGTTGTAATTGGAATTAGGGAGGTGTTTGAGTGCCAACAGCAGATCTGTGAGACACAGAGAATCAGAGACAGATTGCAGACCGATGGAAAGGTTTTTTTTTTATATGGCAGCAAACAGATGTGATTATGATTAAGTTTAGAAAACACACTGAACACATGGACAGACTGCACTTATAATGAGGCCTTTGTGATATTTTTGTTATTCCTAAATGTTTTTAATGAGAGATTTAGTGGTGTAAGAGCTCTTGTGAACAGACACGATGTCTGTCGCTCGTTTTAGTGCCTCAACTTGCAGAAATTGATGAATATGATTTAGTCCTCCTCCACAGCTCCCACGTGTCTCTCATCTTTCCCCCATATGTTTCTGATGAACCATTGTAGAACATGATCCCACAGTCTTTTATGTCCAACCTTTGACAAATCTATCACCTCGTCCCTCTATGCTCTGAATTAAAGGCTCATTCCACCTTTCCAGTTTAGATGAGTAATTCTCTTGTTTGGCAGCAGCCCAAAGCCCAGCCAGCCCGTCTGGAACCTCGGTGGAGCCTGATTGGTCGGGATCAGTCGTGTGTGACTGACAGGAAGCCTGCTGATTGGGGGAGACGGTATCTTCGGATCATTGCACTGATTAAAGCCTCGCGGCGGCGTTTTGTAAACTCCCGCCGTTCGGGGTCCCCGCACCAGCGCCCTGGCCCTGCTGGTCTGAATTACAGCTCGGCCGAATTAGTCTGATTTACAGCTTCCTCCAGCTGTTTAGATTGGAGCTGGGGACCAGAGTGGCAGGCACCTCCTCCCCTACACTTCCACCTGCCCCCTACTCTGCCCATTGATTCTCCCATGTTGTGCCTCACCCTCTACTCGTCACCCCAATCTTCCCAATCCCTTGTCTGTTCCATCCTTTTATGCCACCTCACCTGATTTACCTAATTTAAACATACTTCCCTCCAGTTCTTCTCACTTTCCCCTCTCTCTCCTACTCACCCTTTTTGTCTCCCCCCTCCATCTTTCTTTGTTTTCTGCCTTCCTTCCACCTCCCTACAACCCATGTCCCCACTCTTTCCCTTATCCTCATTTTCAAATGTACCCCCCACCCACTCCAAACCTCTTCCCTTTACCTTTCCCACCCAGTACCTCCCCCACCTGCCCCCTCCTCTCTCTCTCACTCCCTCACTACATCTTTTGTGAAAATGAAAACAAAGAGCTGCCTGCCAAAATATTTATATAGCTGTTTGCTGATGAAGCAGGGAGCAGAGACAATGCAAAAGGATGTGCAGGCATATTTGTCGTGGCAGCAGAAAGATGGAAAGCTCTCTCCCTGTTGCCTTTTTACAGTCATTTGAACCCCCCCTACCTCACCCTGCTCACTCACTCTTTCCCCGTTTAAAAGCCTTCTGTTTGAAATACTCATCTGACATGGCACTACATATAAATGCTGTATATTTGTGTAAGGCCCTCGCTCTGCCAAGCTGTCCATCCCCCGTTGCCCCAGGTGATCAGATGAAACTAATGGCAACCTTAATGTGTTTGTGTAGGCCTTTCACCCCATTGGATAGAATGATGACAGACCAAACACTCACTCCTGTCCTAGATCACATGCCAGAGTGTTATAAAAGACCAGTGTGTGTTTAGCTTTTTTATAACCACAGAGATTTTCTATCTCTTTTAAAAATAAAACGTACAAAGTTTGACTTGAACTGGTTTTCCCTTAAGGCTGCGGAAAAAAAACTATGGGTTATTAAAGAGGAAAATGTTGCATTGAACCAAGATTCATTAGCAAAAATACTTGGTTCATTATCTCAGTATCTTCAAGGTATGAAAAAAAGCCCTAAGCTGACATCGATCCATGTTGGCTTATTTCCTCTGCTGAGAGAAAGTATAAATGAGGTAATATCATTTTTCATATTAAAATGGTTAAGCAGTACACAGCAAATATATTGGTACAAAGCCTGTGGCAGACAGTTTTTATATTTTTTTATTTGTGTAGTTTGTCTAACACAGGTGGAGTTAACCATGTAAAAAAATAAAGAACCAGAAAATGTACACAATCGGAATAGATGCAGTTAACACCTCCTAGCTGCTGTTTGTAGTTGAATTCACAAGAGTAAAAGTCTATAGCCATGCTGGCAGCTCTGTGAGGCTTCTAACATCAGCCCGCTAACATGCTTACAAAGACAATGCTAATATTCTGTTACCATCTAGCATGCTAACATTTGCTATTAAGAACTACACACAAAATGCAGCAGGGACTGAAGCAAATGTGAAGGCATTTGATCATAAACCAGAGTGCTGGACAATTTTAAATCCCAGTTAAGGGATCCCGAAAGTTATTACAATTCATCCTGAGGGGGCGAAATGAATGTCTGAAATTTCATGGCAATATATCCAATAGTTGTTATATTTCAGTCTGGGTCAAAATGGTGGACCAACTGACCCACGTTGCCATCCTTAGAGGCACAGCGCTAGTGCGGCAAAATACTCCAAATATCAGGCCTATTAAGCTGTTCCTGTTTGGGTTCAACTCTGAAATCTTAGTCGTGGATATGCTGCGATGCTGGAGGTTCCTTTGTGGACACTTTTGTGAAGTGTGAGTTGCAGTGCCGAGCTAAGAGACAGGGAGGTTCATTGACACTGGAGAGCTGTCTCCTCCACTCCCCTCCACTCCCCACCAGCTTCTTATTAACAATGGCACCAAGAGTACGAGGGTCCAGATGTTAGTCTCCTGCTCCCACCAGCTGTGCCAGCCTCCGATACACAGCGTCATTGACTCCGAACCAGGGAGGGGAGACACTTGAGAACACACCAACACCAACACCACACACATACACACACACACACACACACACACACACACACACACACACACACACAGAGCAGCCGTCTCTGACAGTACATTTTTAAGAAAAGTATTTTTTCTACAAAATGTTCACAAAAGCATTCAAGAGCAATTGCACTCAGTTTTGTGCAAGAACAATTGCACGCAGACTCACATTTGTCACCCAGATTAAATGACACACACACACACACACACACACACACACACACACACACACACACACACACACACACACACACACACACACACACACACACACACACACACACACACTCTCACAAGCCACATTCACTTTATGCCCCCCTTCTCCTGGTGTATGAGTTATTTGTGGGTGACAGGATCCTAACAATTCTCAGTATAATGCACGTTTGTTTGGATGACTGCGCCATCAGCGCTCCCTTTGTTATTTCCAACATTGTTAGTCAGTCGGTACTGATCCACCAACCCTTTATTGTGCTGTTTTTTGTCCATTTACTTGCTCTTATAACAATAATTAATTTTGTCATTCAGACACAGTAGCGCCATTGTCCACATGTTAATAATGCTTTTGACAGTGAGCGTAGAAAAGTAGATAACTGAAGAGTCATTCAAAATTAAAAAACAGTTGACTAGCTGCTGTTTTTTGGCCTTGCCGAGTCTCTGGGTGGCCATAACTGTGCAGCAGCAGTGGCTGTTGTCAAGCCTCGCAGAACAGACAGTGGTTGGCCAATGAGCAAAGTTAAAACGGTTTCCCTCTCCAGGAGACATGGCTGCTCCAAACAGGAAGAGACAGAGGGGACTCTGAAAATAATACTGCATGTCTGACAATGTAACATTGCAATCCTAGATTCACCCTGTCAGGCAATAACTTTGATTATGGTCCTCATTTGAAATGTTGGATTCATATCATTCCCCATCCCCCCTTCTTTACTGCTCCTTCTCCGTTTTCTACATCCACCCTCCCCTCTCCCTCCTCCTCTCCCGTCACCCACAGCAGTATCAACATCGGTATCATAATCACTCTAGATGACTATTGGGAGGCCTGAGTAATCATGTGCACCCATGTTGTTTTCTGACCGCATTAGTGGAGATCACAGTTGAGTTTTTACTGACACTCTGCAGCATCTGCATATCATTACTACAGCAAGGTCCTAAACTCTTCCAAACGCAAATATAGATGCATGTTTGTTTATCAAACAATAACACCTGCTGTTATTCCTCTTCATAACAATAACTTTGTGTATCACTCTTACTATGTGTTGTATTCTATAGTCATTTGGGAGCTATTTAAATATTGTTTGTGTTCCAGTTGAATGTTCAGCAATAATGATGTGGTTGTTGTTGCTGACAGCACTTCTCCATTAGTCTCCTCTCTTGCTAAAATCAAGTGTTATTAGACAGTTAGAGAGAAAAAAAAACAGAGACAGAGAAAAACAAGAGAAAAGAGGGTCAGTAACACATTTTCAGTGAATCAAATTGATAAAGAAAGAAAAAAGGAAGTGGAAAGCAACATACTAGGCGCAGAAGGCAGCTAATGTCTGGGCACTCGCATCAGTTTGCAGAGTAAAAAGGAAGCGGGTGAGAGACAGAAAGAAACAGAGGTACAAGGGAGGTTGTGTTTATTATTTGATAAAGCCTCCCTTATAACCTCAGCATGTTGTGCAATAGCTCTGGCTCTCCTTCAACTCTGCGGTGTGCCACTTCAGATTAGTTGCGTGTGGAGAAGGCCTGCCCCGTCTTTGCAGAATGCATTAGTACGCCACTCAGAGCCTCATACAGCCTAGGGTTAAACACAAATTATATCATTTCTGTCATCCAATCAAATCACACTGACCCCTTGACCTGCCAGATGAGTCAAATGCATAATGAAATATGACATGGCACAAAAGCTCTGATTCTAATCTGCTCTGACACGCGATCAGATGAGGATGACCTCCTGACCTGGACTGACAAGTGAGACGAGCACTGGGAACAGGATACATGAGGGAGAAGAGGGGAAAGAAACATAAAAGAAACGGGGGGAAACATAACATAAGCAATTAGAAAGGCTGGTTTTAGTCAATGGGAGGTTAGCTAGTAATCAACTCAGTATCTGGGGTGAATGGGGCCATCTGCATCTTCATCTTTGGACAGTTGTTATTCACTTCAGTTATTCTCAGTATTCCCTCCATATTTTCCCTCCCATAATGATAAATAAGAAGCATTTTTTCACAGAGCAGCATCATTTCTTCTCACTTAGCTGTGGCCAGGGCTGAAGAGATAGTAGCTGGATTTTATTTCCTAGAAAGAGTACAACTTTTATTTTATTATCCCCCCCGTCCCACACCCTCACGGCATCCCAATTTTTTTTTTTTTTTTTTTTTTTTTTTTTTTTTTTCTTCTCTCTCTCTCTCTCTCTCTCTCTCCCACACCTTCTTCTCTTCCCACCCTCGCCTCCCATTCATTCTCCGAACAGAAACTAAGTATATAGTGGTTTAGCATCCCCATCCCCACAGCCCCTTTCATGATTTCCAAACAGTAACATAGTGACAGATAAATAATGCAGCCTGGCTGTTTTAGAGAGAGATGAGATGACAGGGGGATGCGTGGGAGGGTGGGTTGATTGGGGTCCTGGGGATGTAAAGTAAGGACCAGAACTGTTTGGGCTCTGTGAGGGACAGGCCAGGCTGGGGTTGGGCCAGCCAAGAGAGGAAGAGGAGAGTGGAGGTGTAGGGTGGCTGTAACTGGATCTTTGGCCCTCTCCCCCTCCCTCTCTTTGGGCTTTGCTAGAGAAGGCTTTGTGGTGTGTTGATACCCCCCTGACATGATATTGTAGCAGAACAACAGCTATGGCTTTAATTAGGCATGAGTTGACTGAGAGAGATGGAGGGATAAAGAGAGAGAGAGGGAGAGGAAAAAGAGAAGTATCAAAAACAAACAGTCCAATAAACAGAAATAGCAGATCAGTTCATGGTGTTCAAGTGTTTGAAAGTTAGTGATCTTTGTAGTCTGACAACAGCTATTTGCCTCTGCTGTGTTACATTAAAACAAGAGCTATGTGTACACTAATAAACAGGATCATTCATAAATATACAGTATAATCTTCCTCTGGGAGAGCAATGGCAGAGCGAATGAAAATAGATGATGCTCTCAAATTCTTCCCAAAGATAAATCCACCGTTTCCTTGCAAACTGGACTGCGTGGAAAGGAGAGATAACAGGGCCTGACTTTGTCTCTGTGTGCAGAGTTCTGCACGGTGGATACGAGAAGGTGTTGGAACGAAGAGTGTCGGTGGTAATGGAAGTGGTAGTGTGTGGGGGATTTTAAGCATAAATCACCACTGTGACAAAGCTCTCCAATAGGCAGATAAGTGCACATTAGTGGTAAGGCAGATCTGTCATCGTCTGTCTCTGAGCTGTCGGTCCCGCCCTCTCTCCTAGAAACAAACGCTGACTTGAGAGGACTTCAAACTCTGCGTCTGTGTGGCACATAAGCAACCGGCCTGAATTTACTTATGCACTTAGTATGTTCTTATGTTGTGACTTGATGTCTAGCTTGATTATTTTGTTTGTGGGCCACCTATCAAAAATAATTTTCTTAAAACGATGTTCACTTTTAGGTAATATAGTAAGAAACTGGCAAATAATAAGACTAGGGCTGCAACTAATGATTTTTTGTCAAGAAAGAGTGAAAAGAATATTTATTTCTCAGAGCCCAAGGTGACGAGGTGTACAAATGTCTTGTTTTATCTGTTAAGAGTCCAAAATATATTCAGTTTACAATAATATAAAACACAGAAAAGCAGAAAATCCTCACATTTGAGAAGCTGCAAGCAGAGAAGGGTTGGTGTTTGCATTTTAAAATGGCTTAAACCATTAATCAATTATCGAAATATTACTGTATGCCAAGATCATGTAGTGTTTTACAAATACTAAATGGCATGCAACTCCTTTTTTTTAGTGCATATTAATTATGTATGACAATGAATCATTTTACAGAATGAATATACAATTAAATAGGAATTGGGTTATGTCCCAAATCCAGATTTCTACAGGCATTACAACAATAATCTAATAAGAAGAAGAATGTACAGATAATGAGCCATTAGCCACAGTCAATATCATCTCCAGAAAGCCTTGAATACTCAGGCAGTATTACAGAGGGAGGGAGAAATCTGTGCCAAATAAAAGACAAGCTGGAAGGCTCCCCAATCAATGTTATTTTCTCTCTCAGTCCCAGACCAACTGTCTCTTCATCTGTTTCTTTCAAATGAAAGGTGTGCTGGTATGTAACACTTACAGTCAAGAGATTTGTCTCATAATTAAAATGTTACAGATTGTGTTTCGCTCAGCTGCTCAGACTGAGCATACTGCGTATTGGAAATAACGCTCCGTATAGTGTGTGGTATTGATAAGAGGAGGAATATAAAGGATGTTTCAGTGAGGAAATAGAATGTGTGTAATGCAGCTTTTGGTAGGAATGTGGCCCTGACTATTGAAAGTAAACCCATGACGAGTACCTCATAGGGGGAAAATAAAGAGCAGGTTTTTGTCCGAAAAGCCAGCTCCATACTAGGACACATGCTGGTCTGTACAATCCATCAAATACATTGCCTTTGTTTGGATTTTACTTTTAAAGGAGAAAAGAGTATACATTAGACAGGGTGTACATGTGGTTCTGTACATGCAAGCTCATTCTGAATAGAGGCATATGAATAATTTATCTTGCCACAATCCAACTGGGAACGTCCTTGGTATTTACATTTTATCATCAAGGGCACTGGATGATCCCTCACAGCAATCTAACACATGACACATTCTCTGTCCGCGTCCCTTTGCACAATCAAAAGCAACGGATGCGACCGGGAAAATGTTTCTATAGTGTGGATATATATATATATATTTATATTGGAAAAACAAAAAGCTTGATGAACATGCTAGATGATGACTAAGCGGGGGGGTTTTTTTTTTTTTAATTTCCCCCCTTTTTTTTTATTTAAAATATTTTAAAATTTCCTTTTTTTTTTCCTCCTTTTTTTTTTCTTCTTTTCCCCCCTTTTTTTTACAGCAGACAATTTAGTTTCCTTCCAACAATTATGAGGGAAAATGAATCTCAGGAAATGTTCGTTTTCTTGTCCATTAGACCAAACAATAACACTATCCCCAAAGGTCTACAAAAACATCTGTCTTCAAAGGACAGTCCAAAAAATGTATATCAACTGGCTTGCAGGCTATATCAGGACAAAGTAAATCAAATTGAGACAATCCCACTTCTATTTCTATTCCTTCTTTCATTTGGTGTAACATGTAGGAAGATGAAAGTGCACTTTGAACGCTGAGTCTGTGTCTACATTCTTGCTGCAAAATAAAACATTGCTAACGTCCTTTTTCGTGGTCAAATTAAAGATTGGTGTTTTAGTGTTTTAGGTATCGTAACTTAATGAAATTACTCTCATCTGGCTTTGGGTTTACTGCCTTAGATAAGTATGCATTGTAAAGACATTAGATACATTTTAATCCTGCTGAAAGCTAATGTTGTAAAAAAAGAAAAGATTATTGGTTACATTGTACTTTAGAGGCGCAATCTGTGATCCGAATGGGGAAAGAAAGGCTTGCTCCACTGCTACATCACAAAACACAAGGATTAAAGCTGCTATCACTTCAAAACAAACACCAACATTAGACAACAACAAAATCCGCATCATTAATATTTTCTGATCTTGAGTGATGTTCGTTTGCAGTAAAACAGGCCTATTTCCTTATTACAAGCAGCTGAAAATGCTAATTTATTATTTGGAGGTCAACCTTTTCAGTTATATATTCGAACAAACCTGTAATTTATATGGTCACAACATTACAGAATGGGCCTTTACACTCACCTCTATAGAGAAAGAAGAAAAATGTGCCCTGTATCCTCACTCCTTTCTTCCATCTCCCCATGCCCCTTATTTTCTAAAAGTATCTGTTTGAGAGATAAATGACCACTCTGCTGCCGAGGATGACAGCCTACACAAAGATGATATTGAATTTATTTCAGAAATGTTGCAGAACTGACTGTTTGATGTATACTGCTAGACATGAATCATAAAAATTCTATTAAAAACCCCTTGAATGGCTGACACCAGAATATTATTTGTGATGATTAATTTGACTCAGTCATTACAATGGGAGTCAAGTTGGATCGTCTCAGACAAAATTGCTTTTCATTCCCCGTTGAATTTCCCTGCTATTTTTCTTTTCTTCTTGCTCTGTGCAGAACTCTGATCTGATTGGACTTACTGTGTTAGCGTGACAGCACAAAAACACAGAGGCTGTTGGTCTTCTTTATTACTGATTGCTGAGCATCAAGTTTTTGTTCCAAAATGAGACGTTCAACATTTGAAACAAAATTACACCGGTTCTTCTAACAAAATGACAGATCAGAATTTAAACAGTTTACAAAGCTGTTTGTAGAATGGCAGGAAACTGAATTCATGGGTGAACAAGATGCTAACATATTAATGATTATTTATGTTGACATCAGCCTTACTTGTTAGGTTACACAAAAAAGGTTACACAGATCTGTTTTAATGAATCAGCTCCAGACCACCGCATTGGATGTATTGACCACTATAGTGGTCAGTGGATCCAAGCAAAATCAACAACTGACTCGCCGATCTAGTACAGCAACATGTTTTATCCTGGAGTCCTCAGTATTCAATTTATCATTTTTTCTTCCTATCTAATACTCTGTAAGCAATAATACACACCCAGGTGTTCTCATATATAATAGGTGAGGTAGAGAAAAAAACACTAGATGTTAGTTTTAATGAACTCCACTTTATTTGAAGAAAGAATAAAAAAAAAAAATCCACCAGTTTGGTTTTGTGAATGGCTCTAAATAATGCGATACCCATGAACCTTAGTTACCATTGTTATGGAGAAGAAACCAATTAGGGGTCTGAATTAGGGCTGTAGCAATTTGAGAGTGTTTTGTTTTTGCATTTGGGAGCAAAATTCACCATTGTTACCACATTCATCCAAAAATGACCAAGAATCCAAAAGTGAATTGATTTGAACTGCTGAATGTATATTTTGGATTGGATTTGATGTTATGTAATGAATTGCACCTTGATTGTATATACACATGCTTGTATCTTTGACTTGTGATTAAAGAACTAGATATTTTGAAATGCAACGCTCACCTTTTGTGATATTGATGATTCAAATGGGAGAGTTGTATACACATTCATGTCTTGGAGGTGCTCCAGTTACAGTACCTAACCTGGCCTATGCAGGAAATGAACAGGACATTTGGACCTCTTGGCACCTTAAATAACTGTTCCTCTCTATCTAGTAACTCTATCATTGTAAACTGAATGTCTACATCTGCAACCCATATGGACTATAAGTTATGACTTATTAGTCATAGTTTATAGTCATAGTCTTAGTTTGATCTACAGATATCCACAATTTCCTTTTTCTCACTTTTTTCTCCTTGTTGCCCTTCCTCAGAACTACACAGGTCAGAGTGGCGGCGGCGGGGGAGGAGGTGGAGGCGGTGGCTCGGGCAGTGGAAACGGAGCCGGGGACGAAGACTACGAGATCCCCCCTATCACTCCACCTAACCACCCTGAGCCTCCTCTTCTTCACCTGATGGAGCATGACTCTACAGGCTACCTCTGCCACTCGCTGCAACACAATGGGCTCATCAACCCGTATTCCTACCCAGAGCTGCCCACACTCATGATGTCTAACATGCTGGCACAGGACAGCCACCTCGTCTCCAGCCAAATGCCCTCGGTGAGTAGCACTAAGTGGACTGAACCATTCCACGGGGGCCTTGTAACACCACAGAGCTGATGTTTAAGGAGTCATTAGAGAATATTTTTTTAGTAATGTTCACAAATGTTTCGGACAGTTTAAGCCTTTAGTAACAGTAAGAAAAATATTTGATACCTTAGAGGAAAGAGGGTTGGACTCAAACTAAACCCTTTTAGTTTGGGGTGTGATTTAAGCTGTGCTGGCTTTTAACAAAACTTTGAAGATTTTGTTTTTTAAATTTGAGATACCCAGGAGGACATAAGGGCAAACTATTAACCCTCACACACACACACACACACACACACACACACACACACACACACACACACACACACACACACACACACACACACACACACACACACACACACACACACACAGACACACTGACCAGATGCCATACACTGAGGCAGATATGAAGTTGCAGTTTAGGGGGGGAAAAAATGATGGAGCACATAAGAGATTGGACAAATTTGACTTTTAAAATGATTTTCAAAGCTTTTTGGATATTGCAAAAACATCCAAAGCCAGCCATTTAAAAGAGCTCTCTAATATGAAACAGATTACAACCCTATAAGGTAAATGTAATTTCCAAGACGTGAAGAAGGGGGCTAAGTAGGGGGACTGAATGATTGTTCAGCTGTAGCCATGTCAGCTCTGATGCATGGAGAAAAGGATTGTGGGTAAATCCATCAGCGTCATATCTACCTTCGACAGCATGCATCGGTCAATCTGTCAAGCCTTCAAACATGAATACGCACTGATTACTCCCTCAGCTCCACACAGAACTACTCCTCCACAAATTAACATCTTCAAACCGTAATTGCATTCAGGAGAACTGCAGGAAATAGAGCAGGTTTCTATCACAACAAATGATATATGTTAAGCTTATGCGTAATGTATAGGCTGCAATAAGCAAAGGATCTGCATTTAGCAATCTCTTATATAGGATACATATGGCTCCACATGGCAAGAAATGAGTAAATGGTGGAGTTCAAAGTCATGTTGGCTTTTTTTTTAAATCCTATTCAGTGACCAACATGTAAATATTGTAATAGAGGTGCACTAAATAACATGTATGGTAGGGTTTAATATTTGATTCAATGGTTCCCTTCGAAATATGGACAGATGTGACTTTTATTGATTGCAGCACTGAGAAAGAAAGAAAAGATAAGAACACATTATATAGTTAACAGTAACAACATGTATGCAAAGATTTTTGTGTTCAGGGTTTGAAAGTCAGAATATCATACCTTCATAACTTGATATTGACTGAGATATAATAAAAAGATACAGAAATAGTACACTCGACAGCTGTGCTTTTCTGGTAAAATAATATATTGTATGCAGTGCATTATATAGTGCACATTTTATATTGTTCTTTTTCTGTCTGAGTCAGCCATGTTTTTAGTGTATGTTAATGAACAGAAAAGATAATCTGTTATATACAGTATGCATTAAAAACAGACAGAGGTGCATATCACGCATAATGTATTATAATGTTAATCATAAACAGGAGAGATAAGATTGAACAACCATCAGCATATAGCCAAAATCTAAAAAAATAGATCTGAAATATAAACATACTATATATTATATATAATGTTGGAATATTCCCCCTGGGTGTTGGATTCATGTGTCATTTATCTTCATATTCATTTCACATTTTGGTCATGACCTTTACTGTGGAGACAGTGGTTGATTGGCCAGTCTCTCGCTTGGCAGTCAGGATATTTGTTACTGCTACGGAGGGCCACACTGTGGTTTTAATAGATTGAGTATTTCAGGTTGTGGGGTAAAATGCATGAGATTTGAAATGTTTATAATGACACACAATATGAACATATAATCAAAACACATAGACTTCAAATGATGGTAACTGCTGGTGATTGATATTCACTTTTATGTGGAGACACAAAGTTAAATGCAACACATATTGATTATCCAAATTAAGTTTATATTCAGGGTAATTTAGAAGCAAATAGCAAAAGCCAAAAGAAATTACAGCTTTTAACCAGATTATCAGTGGTCTTTAAAAAGTGTTATAACCTCCCAAACCTTGATATTTCTAACTGGCTCTGAGGGAAGCCCTTTGAACATACAGGAGACCTTTTCAGGGCTCTGCCTCGACTTCACTGCAAAAAGCAGCATATAAAGCAAACTCAGAAATTTCTAAGTCAAATAGGCTGCCTGGCGAAACTACCAAACCGTAGCAGAGGTTCATTTGTGCTGAGAACGGAGTGTCTATTAAACTGGAGCCTCACCTTGATACAGTCTGTTGAGCAGTGTAATTAAGCAAACTTTGCAGTTCAAACATGAGATTCTATCATAATGAATACCTCACTTGACATGGATAGATAAATAATGAGGGTTAATTCTAATTTTAGACTAAAAAATGCAGTGTTTGAGTGCTATATGTAGATAGGAAGGGGTTTTGGTGCTGTGGACGTACTGTTTGTGTGTGTCCAAGTGTGTCTATGTGTTTTTGTGTCCTCACTATAAACAATATCTCTGCTGTTGAAATGGATCCACTACATCTGGAGGTCAGGCCTTATATTCAATCTTGAGCACATTGAAAAAAAAAATCCATTAGGGTTCATCTTTCCTGCATCAGCCATTCTATTGTGGTGCTGCAGTGAGATCTGTTTTCATCAGGCAGATTCAATACGTGAGCTGGGCAAAGAAAAGAGTGCAATAGAGTTGGATGAAGAGGGGAGGGGTGAGGATGGAGAGAGAGAGAGAGGGGTGGGGGGGTGTGGGGCGGGGGGGGAGGCATTGTGGGGAGGAAAGCAAGAAGAAATTGCAAAGAGGAGAGAGGTAACTCTTATTCAAAATGAGCATATACCTCCAGTTTTCTGTACCTCCTGGATTTCATTATTAGATATTTTAGAGATAACTCAGTTGAGTGAAATAAGGTTATTCTATCTCAACAAAAGGCTGAGAGCTTCTGGTTTCTAAATGCGTGCCTACGTGATTCAAGTATGAGGACGTTTGAAAGTACTCCATTGCAGGTGCAACAATATAAACATAAAATAAATAGGGCGATTATATAACAAAAAGGATTTAGAGTAGAGAGCCGTATTACAGCAGCAATTGATCATAGTCAGGGAACTGTTAGACACAATAGATAGTGCGTGCTTTGTTTGTGGTGTTTGGGTGAATTGTGGGACTAAATGGTGTTTAGATCTAGATCTTTAGGTGGATGCAGCAGTGGATTGTGGGTGTGGATCCTCCGGACCAATGGAAACTATCAAGACCTTCACTCAAATGCAAAAAAAGAGAATATTAAAGAGTAAGGTTACTGTGTGTCCCATGAAAAGACCAAAACCAACAATGTGTTAGTCTGTCTCAAATACTTTCTGACTGTGGTTTTCTGACCGAAGATAGATATACAAATCAGTCATAAATATTTTATTTACAGCAGCAGGATTGTGAATGTGGACTTGACACTGCCTATGTTCATGGTAAAGAAGGAACATGTTAGCTACTGCAACACTGGGCCTCATTAAACAACAATAGAGGTCTTTGGCTACATAGGCAATACTTTAGTAGATCTAAATCAAGTGGTCAGTTATGAAAACGAATCGGATAATCAGTTGTTTAGGTTATTTTTATGCAAAAGTGGCAAAATTCATTGGTTCCAACTTCTTTATGTGAATATTTCCTTCTTTTTTAATCGACTATAATAGAAAATTGATTATCTTTGGGTTGTTGTTGGACAAAACAGGCAATTTAAAGTTATCAACTTTGGTTTTTGGGCAATTGTAATTATGGTATTTTCCACTATTTTCTGACATTTTACAAACCAAACCATTAATCAACTAGATGTCAAAAATAATCTGCAGATTAAACGATAATGAAAAGAATTGTTTGTGGCAGACACACTTGTTCATTTGGATCAATACATTGTTGCATTTGGTTCATGGGATTTGTTAACATATCAGAACTATCCAATATTGCCAGGCTAATCCGTTAGAGGCAGTTTAAATCCTTAACAGGAACGACAGGAGTTAATGGAGGCTAACTTTCCTGGTCAACCAGGTGGTGACGTTTTAGGTTTTTTTCCTCCTCTGCTGACTCTCAAAACCTGAAAGACATAATTGATTGTACTCTCCTAATTTTGAAAAGAGGCCATTTTCAATAGATAAGGTTGTTTTTTGTTTGTTTTTTCTTTTGCTGATGCTTATTGTGTCTGAAGCCCCTCCTGGCCAAACCTGATATCTTTCGGAGAGCTCTTTTCTCTGATGCACTTGGCAGGGCCTCTCTCTCTCTCTCTCTCTCTCTCTCTCTCTCTCTCTCTGTTAATGCCCCCACTGTCATAGCATCTACAAGTTCCAAAACACATTAGACATTTAATAGCCATGCTCAGGTTGCATTGATCTTATCAACACAGCCCAGAAAGATACACATCTCTGCTGCTGCTAGTGAATCATTTCTGGATTCACAAGTGAAGTGGCCTTGTTGTTGTCTGTTGTGTCTTTATTTACCCCAAAACTTGCCTAAAGCGATTGGCTGGATACATTTATTTGCGTCACACACCTGTGCTGCGACAACTACATCTGCAATCTATTTGAACAGAAAGGCTTCATATTCAATTATAGTATATTTTAAATGCTCCACAAATTCATATGACCTGTGCCTGCGACTGGAATGAATTATCTTTGATGAAGTTTTTTTTTTCATCTTCCTCAATGATGCATGCAACATTAGCCATCATCACTGGCTTGAGTGTGATGTTTTGAATATGTAACAGATGATGAATGTATAATCAGCCAGAGGATGTTATGTGTAGCGGCTATATATTAGCAGAAAGAGCTATATGCAGCCTTGGCTCCATCAAACTCCAAGGTATTATCTCATTTGTTATTTTCCAGAACACAAGATGTGCATCTGACTCAATGAGGGTCAGTTCATTTTTAATGAGGGTGGTCTACCAGCTGTATTCATATTCAAATTCATACTTCTAATTCCTTTTGTTACCAACATTTAAATGTAGGAATTTCCTCACAAGCTCTTTATTTTCAATTGTTGAGGTTAATTATCAAGTGTTAATCCCACAATGATTGTCATGTTAAGTTGGTTGGATGCCTGTGTTTTCTATTCTTTTCTATTTTTTACTCGCGAGGCATTAAGTGCTCCTGGCAGGTGCTCGCTCTCCAAGCCTGCGTGAATGAAATATGAGCTGCAATGTCAACTGAACTTGTCACAGACAAGCTGGGATGAATTAATGATAAGAGAGCAGAGGTGTGTTTTAATGTGTTCTCTCTCTGATGGAGGGTCTCAGCAAACGTATTATCGCATACTGTACACCTGCCGGTTTCTGTATAAACATGGGACAGAGAAAGAGGTGGATTAGAGATAAAGTGGTGCATTTATAGAGAGAAATCTTCGTCTACTAATTCTAAGTCAGAAAGATGAATAGTACTGTACGTCACCTCGACTGTTATCAAGCGACTTTTCAGAAATACTGTCATTAAATGTGTTTAGACTTTTCCAATATGGACTTTAAATTTGTCTTACCTTAAAAGACGTCCTGCTCTTTGAGGCTCTGCCTTATTTTATACTTTTCATTCAGATGAAGAAAACCTATTTCTCCTTTGAAAGACCTTCATTTTCAGTGTTTTTTTTTTTTAAAGGGATTAGAGCGTCTGCGGAAAATGATGGAATGTCTGTCGCTTTCCACCACAGTTCAACAAGCCCAGTGATAGAATGGGACTTGTATTAGTTATTCCAATGTTGATTCAGGCACAGATGATTTTAAATGATCAATGCCATCAGCGGAACAAAAATATCACTTGCTTGTTTGATGGCCCCTTGAAATCTGCAGGGGGAAAAATAAACTGCTTCCCCCTTTTTTATTTTGTTTACTTTTTTTTGTGATTATTTATTTCCAAATTGTCCCTAAGGCTAATGTTCCATTTGGCATTTCCCACCTCCCTCTCCCATAAATGAACCATCACAGCCATAAATCACTGGACAAACAGAGACTTGTGCAAACCCTGAAAGGTTTAGAGATTTATGTAACACATTCATGTTTTCCACTTCCTCATTTTAGTACTCCACTGGTAAAGCCTAGCTAATAAAAGGTCCTATTAATATTTCCTGTTGCGTAGCAACGGCAGGCTGCAAGTAATAGCATTCTGCGGAAAAATAGATGACCGATAAGGAAAATTCAATTCTTTTCTCATCTCCTGGGAGAAAGTGCCTTATTTCTCTGGCAATGTGATATGAAACTGTAGTTGTATATTAAGACATATCTTAAAAGAAATATAGGTTATTTTCCAATTTCATCATTTTGGGGGGATTTTTATTGCAGAATGGAACGGCAGCTCATTTATTTTCTCCACTCTGATAAAGTCGATTAACCTCGGATTAAGCTAATCAGAGGATAAGGTGCCGACTTAATTTCTTTCTTTTTAATCAGACATTCTAACTAGATGGTGTTAAATAACACACACACACCGAACTTTAAAAGGATCAGTTATGTGAGACAAATTGCATCTCATTTATATTGCAGGTATAATTCAAACGTGTTTTGTACAAACACTGGCTAGCTTCTAAAGTATGGAGTGCTATGCAAAGATCTCTTCTAATAACACTGGCTATCAGTGTGATCACAGGTAATGGAAAAAAAGATCTCCACAGTGACAATTTTCAATTTAGATAATTCATCACATCGTATTTCAAAAACAACCAAGTAAAAGATGTGTTATAACACACGTGTTGTTGTCATCATCGCCCTCCTCCATACTGTCGATGTGTTTAACAGTAGCGTTCAAGCAAAGAACAGAAGCTAAAGAAACAAAGGCAGATTTCAGCTGCAGCAGATAGCCGGTGTTATGAAGCAGATACATAGATAAGGGATTTCATATTACACTTAGCCACGGGCCCCTGCTGAGATTTATCATGCCATGAAATCGTGTCCATATTGCACTGTGCCCTATCTCAACCATCCATCAGCTCATTCTGCTTTCACCACCAGGAATATTCTGCCCTGGTGGCGGCAGAGAGCCGTCCTATGTCATCTCACTCAGGGACGTCTCCCCTGCTGTGCTGCCAACCACCAGTCCAACACAACACTGCCACTCTGTCTGCTATAGTGCACAAGAGTGGCTCGAGCCAGGGTGATTAAACCACTTTGTGTATTCATGAACTACAGTTCGTAGTGTGCTGTGTTATTGTAATCCAGCACCAAGAGGCACAGGGTACAGGCAGAATTCATGGGTAGAGCTTGTCCTTGATAGTGCCAAGTAAGCGAAAATGTTTTGAGAAATTATTCGGTGATTGTCACAGTTTACATTTGATATTTGAATAGAAAGAAATGCTGTGTCAAACGTATTTTTGCTGTGTCTTAATTTTCACAGCATTTACAGGATTTACTGCTTGTTATTGAAATTGTGTCTGTTTTATAAAAAAAAAACAGTTAAACAATGAAAGAAATAATAATCCAAAAATTATTTATTTTTTATTCCTACTAAGAGGGACTCTTAGTTGCAAACCAGTGGCTCATTTGTGTTTTCTTTCCATTTTCTTTTACCACAACTATTTTCTGAGCTGTCTTTAGTGATTGGTCTTGCAGTAGGAAATACAACATTTAGATGTGTTGGGACATTTAATCTGGGTGAAAACCTGTTTAAAGTGATCTGATTCTTTTATAAAACCAGTAGTTTTGTGTGAGTGTTGAAAATCAGTAAAAACAAAGGCAATAAGCCTCATACATACTTTACCTTAAGGTGTGATGCAGTGAACCGTGTGAGTTGTGTAGCATACCAATAGCAATGAGTTTTGTTTCATCGTTTGTCTGCCGTATTTGTTATAGTTCAAAGCTGAAAAATAAGGCGAAGATGGCTTCTGTCAGAAATGTGTGAAATTTCTCTGTGAGAGGATTTTACACACATGGAAATCACCTCGCCATGACCTGCACTTGTGTGGCACATACAGTACTGTGTGCACCTACTTTTTATTTGTGTGCTCTTTCTTGTTTTTGTGTTCATTATTTCTGCATCTACATTCACTTTTTTGTTGTGCGAGCGTGGGCACGCCCACACACTATTGAAGAATATTTACACACACACACACACACACACACACACACACACACACACACGCGGTGTTTGACATGGCAGTCAGGAGTCTCATTAGTGAGAGCAGAGGAGCCTTGCCTTCTGCTGTCAAGAGTGTGTGTCCCTACCGCTCCTCACAACCGTCTCCTACATGTCATGTCAGGCAAGGCTCTGATTCTCTGACGCTGTGCTTTGTGAGGTGAGCTCAGAGACACGCCCGGGCTGAGAGGGAGCGAGACGGAGAGTAAGAGACAGTGAGAGAGAACAAGAGAGAGAGAATAAAAAAGACTGAGGAACAAGAGAGAGAACTGGGGGGAGGAGGGGGGTGGGTGAAGAGAGAGAGAGAGAGAAAAAGAGAGAGAGAGAAAAAAAATAAAAGCAAAAGGGGTTCTGACATTAGCAGTAATGAGGAACATGGAGGATGGTGCCAAGGGGGACATCATGACATTACTATCTGCAAATAAACCACTGCCTTGTTGCTGCCACAGATTCACTCTGAGAGGCGTTCAGGGTGGTACAGTACATTTCAAACTAACAGTCAATCACAACCAGGCACATCAACCTCTTTGTGCAAACGCTTACAACTATACTTTAAGATGTATTAATTAACAATAATAATTATAATAATAATAATAATAGTCACAGGCGTTAAGTACTTTCCACACAAAGGAAAACAAAAAAATACCAACACAAGGGGTTGTAAAGTACAGCATCATAAAAGTAGACCTTCTTACCATGTACTTTTATTATAACTTCACTTCTGTTTCTTATTTTAGTATTTATCTGCATGGCACAACTTAAAAAGTCATTCCTAGGTATTTTTTGGAAAAAATCAAACATGTTGGCAACTTGGCACATGCTCTGTTTGGCTTAGAGAGATATAGTGGCAAACACCCTTTCAACAGTTTGGCTATAAGATATTCTTTGAAATAGCTTTTTCTCTCTTTTCAAGTTTGTGTTGAAACTCGTCATTATTTCCTCATGCTGTTGGTTTGTGAGGTATTGCTGTTTTTCTGCCAGATTAATTACTTGATCACAGTTCAGCGCAGGAGGTGTAAGAGCAAGAGTATTTCACATTTTTCCTTTGGACTCGCGTGTAATTGGAACGATTGAAAGTGACCTTACAGTGTCTTGTTTTGGCAACATGAAGTGACTGCCAAGCTGTTAAATAAAATGAAGTTTTAATAGTGTGTTGCTAAATGCAGTTGGTTGGTAGTGCACCTGGATCATAGCATCATATTACAGCTGAATCAAAGTCTCCTTGTGGTATTGAATGATATTTTATAAGTCATCTTGACTACTTTTTTAAAAACACATCCAATTAAGCTTCAACAAATACTTAAAACACTTGTGTTTCTTCTTCTCAAACATCCCGGCTGCATCTGCTGCCCATCATATCTCCTTACTTTGCATCTGTCTGATGTCACAAGAAGGCAGAAGCAGCGTTTTGCCTTTGCTTTCATACTTAAGTAGCGTATGATTCATAAATCCACACTCTTATTAATTCTCCTCAGCTTGTGTAAATGACCCTCCTGGGTATATATAAGCGTGATAAACCGAAGACATGGATGGAGGGAGAGAGAGAGAGAGAAGAAGAAGAGAGAGAGAGTGAGGAGAGGGAGGGATGCTCTGAGGCTCTTTGAGGAACAGAGTTGTTAGTGCTTTGCCCTCGGGGTGAATGAGAAGTATCTTTGAGGGTTGTGAGGCCCGGGGTTGGCTCCCCACCTAAAGGCGTGTTTACCACCGTGTTGCGCGGCGGCTGGGCTTTTGAAGGATCAGTCTTGAACGCGCCTCTAATTAAAGCTGTCATGGCTGGGTGCCTGCAGGGATAATGTTCTATTATTATAGTCATTTGTTTCAATTAAACGCTGGGTGGTTTTACAATAGCAGCCGTGAACCTGTGTGAGTGAGCCATCACTCTAAACAAGATGGCTCCAGTCAAGCAGGGAGCGAGGAGAGGAAAGTCTCAGGACTCTCTGAAGCATTGATCACTGTTTATTCAGACAGGCCAGGACGGGACAGAGAGAGGGTCTGAAGGTCTGATAGCGCAGATTAAAGCAGGTGATGTTTCTTCAAAAATCTAAATACTAAAATATATCTATATTGGGGAGAATGCTTTATCATTAGCGAATACATCTTTCATTCGCATTTCAAACTAAGTGAACTCAAAGTGCATTGACTCCGAACTTATTTAACAACTGACACACACTAAATCCTTATTTAGTTAATTTTAGATGATGATACAATTTGAAACACTGCATTTATTGATTTTTAGCATCACTAGGCTGGTTTATTATGATGCCAGGGCAATAAAACTTTGCATAGCAATCAACCTGCTTATTTAAATGAAGAAACAGATGCCACTCTGGTGTAATCATCATAAGGACAGAGCAAGGTTAGCTGCTTTACTCTCCTCTGGTGTGAATCTCTCCTCTTTCTCCTTGTAGCTGTATAGGGCTCTCTTCTCCCCTTTTCTCATCTCTGTGCTGGTGGTCAAATCCCCTTAGCTAAATCAAATGGTGCAGGCAATTGGAGCAGCCGTGAAACCATTTCAAAGGTAAGGTCAGCAGGAGCAGGGGAACAATGGCTTTGTGATATTCCATCTCACACACAATGTGCTACACATAATTGGAAAGCCTTTGTTATTTGACTCCCATTTGACTATGATGTACAAGATGTGAATACAAACACGACAGGCGTAACGATGGCAGAGGAACATGTTCACACCGAGTTTCCTGGCTTTACATCACAGTTTAGGTGTGCCTGGCTGCTCATCACCAAAAAGCAATATCTAACTGTCCCCTTGGTAACTTTGGAGATGGATTTTAGTACTTAGGTTAGTGTTTTTTCGTGTCTTTTTTCTCTCTCGCTGTTGTCATACTTTTTTACACTTTCCGCCACCCTCTCTCTTTTCCAGCAGCCTCTTTCCTTTCCTCTTACTTTTCCTCCTCTCCATTTATAAGAGACTATGATCCCCTGGGGCTTTACAACAAACAACTAAATTGCTGGAGGTTAAGCACAGCTATGACAATACCCAAGAGAACTCAGAATCCAACTTAATAAATAATCTAAATATAGATAAATGTAAATTTAGGGCACTGCATTGCTCAAGTTGGCAGCTATTGGTTTATAGTTGTACCACGAAATACAGCAGAAAAACCAGAACGACGATGAGAAAAGTGTTCAATGAGTCAGCTGCTTCAACATACGTAGAATAAGACTACTTGCAATGTTAGCTTTCTCAAACTATAACCATCTATTGGGTTTACCCAACTAAAAAAAGAAACATCATATTCATGCTGCGTCACCGACCAAGTCATATATCCAGAGTTAAAATCAATATTATAGGCGGTCTATGTCAACAGTCCATTAAAAAAGTCAGTTTACGTTGAACAGTAAAGGCAGAGAGCAGTGACCAACCAAGTCATGTTACTCACTGTGCACTACCCCCCCCCCCGCCCCCTTTTGGATGATACCATTAGGAATTAGCATACAGTACCTATGGCAACCGGCAACCTTTGTCAGATTCTTTCATAATATTTGTACAGCCGTCTGCTGCTCTCTTTATTTAGCTCAGGCTTGATGGCGCTATGTGATAACTTCTTGCTCTCTCCGTCTCACCCAGGTGAAAGCACCAACTAAAAGCAACCAGAGACATTTAGGAGTACATTAGCAGAGAAGGAGTGTTGTCATTAATGATCACTAGTCCTTTGGGTGTTATACTGTATATAGCTGCTGCGTAATGCACCCCTTGATACAATCAGTGTCTTCGTGCTTGCATTGATATGTCTTTACAGTTGCTATATATACTACAACTTTGACTATCAGTTTCATTAGACTTTCACTGGAATGCAGTGTGTTTCTGTATTTTCTGGTGACTTACCTCTTCATTAGTTAGGATAGAGCACTCAGCTCTAATGAATATTGAGTCAATGCTATGAAATATGAGAGTGAAGATAAATAATGGCAGATGAAATGTGTGTGATTCAAAATAAAAACAAGAAATACAGTGAGTTTATTAATAATTTATTCTTTTGTTGAAAATAAATTTCCACTACAATCTCCACCATTCCCTCCACAAGAGTAAGGCGAATCGGTATGTATTATATTGTCACAATTTTAGAAAACAATGTGACTCAAATTAATCCCTGAAAATAGGAACTTAAAACTAGATATTTGTATGTCTGTAAGAGCCTGAGTGACCCTTTTTGTGTTTCTACACTTGCAAGGCCGACACCCAGTACCCACAATGCCTTCCACCGGTGAACTCCTCTGCTCTGCATGTCTACTGCTTGTTTATATTAAACATGGTGTGGCTCAGATTAAAGGGTGGCAATATTGCCTGGAGGCTGTTGCTATGGAAATGTGTCTGCTATAGCTATGATAGGCCATTCATGTTTGATTAATTGGTTTTTCAATGCTTCTTGGTTTGTGAGGACCCTAAAGAGCAAGTCCATGGAAAATGGAAAATTAATGGATTTCTATTTCCTTCTCCCCTTTCTTCCTCTTCCCACCCCCCCTGTCTTACTACTTATTTTTGCTGAAGCTATTTCCTCATGTTTTAAGAAGTGTAGTGATGGTGTTTTGAATTATGATTGGAAGTTGGATATTGCCGTGGATGGGGGAGGTTAGAGCTTGGTTATTTGAAATGCAAAAGGAATGTCTTTGTTCATGACTGCCTTTTGTGTGCAGCTGCTGAGGCAAACACAGAATCTAATGTCGTGTGAATATTACAAGTTTTCAAAGCAGGCCAGGGCCTCGTACAACATTACTTTGTTGTGCATTTTTATTCGAGCAATCTACTGGGACCAATTATGATTAGAGAGCCGAGCCTTCATCTTTGAACCTCTACTCATGTTTATCAAGACCTCATGTGCTCGGGCCTTTTTCAATTTGATGTTTTTAGCACTTCACTAATGTATTATTTAACTCATAAATGTTTCAAAGAGCTAACAAATGCTAGTTCATCACTTTCTGATCTGTAAATTGCCAAACATTCCCATTTATGCCTACATTAAAAGCATCCTTTGGTCCATGCTCATGTTCTGTCCTGATGAATCTTGAAGAAAAGCTTTTCATGTAGTAATTATTGAAGATCTTTTAAGATGGCTAAGAGCAGAACTTTGTAACTTTGTGAGAGTCTGATTCTGTAATCACTGTGAAGGGTGTTCTCAATGTGGGGGTCCTAACTCCAGCTGCGAGCACTGTTTTTATTTCTATTTGTAGGCCCCAAGTGTTGAAAAAGGTGTTGTTTAACTTAGCAGTAAGTAATACTTTTCTCTTTCATAGCACACAGGGAGCATAATATATCTGCAGGGGGTTGATAGGATTTTTCATCAATGTCATTGACGCAATGATTGCTTTGCAAGGTGCTGTGATTTCTGGCTTCTTAAAACTTCCACCAACCAGGTCACTGTGTCTTGAGGACCCCGGAGGGCCTGCAGTTGTTGCATTTCCTAGTGATTGCCTTCCTAGTAATATAAGTAGATAAAAGTCAAAGAAATGATCGATCATACCTTAAACTGTAATAGAGAGCTCCCTTCAAAAATATAAAATTTTTAGTTAAGTGATAAAGGGCCTCTAAGTTACATGGCTGAATGTTGAAGCAATGCAAGGTTTGGCTCAAGGGACAGTTCCCCTAATGGCTTAAAGGTGTGGGAAAACTTTGACTTGTTTGTAAAGTTTTTTATAAAGATAAACCTGCAAAAACCTTTTTTTGGCCGCTTGAGCGTGTTAGCAAACAGTTGCTTATTTTACACATCTAGCAGATACAGTGATATTAACATTCATTTGGAGTTGTTTCTCGTTGGAGCTCTGTTTTTGGTCTCCACTAACTCCTGAGAAAAAAATATCTGTCTCTTTAGCTGCTAAATGCGCCACTATGTTTACCAGCAAGTCGCTAACTGTTTCTGTCTGCCGTTTGATACGGAGCAGGTAGAGTACAGAGAGTTTTAAGAGCATTTGTGCAGAAAACATCTGCTTCCTCTGGAATGTGACTATCACACTATAAAAGCTGTGAGAATGAACCAAAATAGTAAAGTTGTGGCCTGGAAAAACAAAATAATGAGTTTTAAAAAATGCTAAAACGCTCCGTACAGCTAAGGGGAGTCTCTGTAGCTTCATCACTACAAGCAGTCATGTGATCTTTATAATATAAAATGTACTGCTTATAGCTACGCTTTTAATAGCAGATTTCACTTCTTCCAGTTTGTATTTTGACAATGATTGTTCAATAATTACAATTAAAAACCAAATATTTGAAAACTTATGGTTGGTTTACATTTGCTTGATTGACATCAGTCTTAGCCATTCAGAGCGAGCCGTGTTAAATGCTGCTCTCATCAGATTCCATCCAGCTCCAACTCATTGAAAATCTAGATTTTCTGCCTGCCTCCGGTAACTGACAAATATGGCAGAAGGCCAAAAACATAAAGGCTACCAGGATTCAAAATGAGCTTTCAGAAAATTATGGGGCACCATGTCACACATGCTATATTCATGTTTTTCTCTATCTCAGAACCCATCCGCTATCGCTCTGACGATGATTTAGCCTCTGGGGGCAACGGACAATATTTTGGGGTTTCCGGTGTATCCTGGCCAAGACTTCCTCTTGCATGTGCCGGGTCCAATTTACAACTTGAGACACAAGAATGGAGTTGGAGTTAAGAGACGTCTCTATGAACACATATCTGGATATGAATTCAGATAAATAAATACATAAACTAATAAAAAGCTAAATCGTCGACAGACGATAGCCGATGGCTTCCAAAATTGCTTTTCCACCAATGCACTCTTTTATTCTCCACATGCACTCTTCACCTGCATTCAACCAAAGCCCGCTCAAATACTAACTCAATACTACTCGTACTAGAAACGAACTAGAAACGAAAACCAGAACACTTCCGGTAACCAACATCTTGTCCCGTTGCCGACAGATTCTGCATTCATATGCAGATATCTGTTTATAGAGATTATGTTTTTTCTAGTGTGGTTAGTTAAGAGTGAATGGTACAGTATTTGCCTTTAAGGAGCAAAGTAGATGACTTCTTTAATAAGTCTTAGTGAGTTGTCTGATCAGTCGCTGTTGAGAGACTATATATGTTTTTAGTTTTTTAGAGAGCTACCTAGTATTCAAAACGTGCCCCTGTATGAAGGTCAGTGCTAAAGTCAGGTACCAAAAAAGTAATTTAGATGAACTTGGCCACAGGCCTGCAAGTTTAAAAATAGTGCATTTTACTGTCTTGAGAAGACAGTTGAAAAAGAAAAAAGAAGCTTTCTAACCACCGGCCTCAGTTTAACAATGACCTGTGAGAGGTTTTTTGTCTGTCTCTTCCAACAGACACATTTCCCTCATTACAACACATTACATTACAACATATCTGCATATATATATATATATATATATATATATATATATATATATATATATACACACACACATATATATGCATATTTCTCAAATTTGAAAATGTCATCTCCACTTCGAAGTCTTTGCATATTTGGCTAATTGGCAAACTTTTATTACTTTGAGTAGAGGAGAAGATAGTAAAGCTGGTGTTCTTCTCTCACCCCAGATGCAGGAGATGGCTTTGCACCACCACCACCACCACCAACAGCAACACCGTCACCATCAGCACCCAGACGGCGCTCATTATGACCCCACCCGTAACCACCCCCTGATTAACAGCTCACCTCCGATACTGCCCAACCCCATGAGTGCACTGACCCAGCTAAACCCTCATGTCAGCAGGAGTGCACTGCCTCATGGTTCCCCCTCACCTCCCGGAAGTAAATCGGCCACACCCTCCCCCTCAAGCTCCAATCAGGAAGAGGAGACTGATCCTCATTCGAAGGTACTGATGTAGCAACACTTGTAGTAGCGAAGTAGGAGGCGAGGGCTTGGCAGTGCTCCTCAGAGATGGTTCGAATGCTAACTGTAGTGTGGGGGTAGCCATACTTGTGCTTCTTAATGGTTTGGCTGGAAGACTCGCATGGTTACAACATTTTGCTGTTGAGGGGAACAGGAGTCATGTTTTTTTTTTATTTATTATTTGTGTATGAAATGGTGTAGTGGATTGTGGTGTCACATTTGAAAAGAAAAGTCTTGAAATATTTACTAGATCGAATTTAACTGTAGAAACCAACTTGACTTTGTTTTAGTTATTACAATGTTCCCTTTTTCTTAATTCTGAGCAGCACATTTCCAAAGTCTGGTTCACAGAAACACAATCTTCCTTTGGTCCTTTTGTGCGAGATCATTTCACCCTCAGACAAATTTATTTCCCAATGACACAGTTGCAAATAGCTGACAATCCATTACCACCATGGCACTGTAAGTTTGTTGGCAAACTCTTACGCACACATGACATGAGACATGAAATCTTTTCCCCTAAAGTAATTTTAAAAAGACCTCCTTTATTTACAAATGTGATGAATATTTTCAGTAGCGAACCATGGGGTCTGGCCTTGGGCCTTCAACGTTGCAAAGTCATAATGTTTTTAGGTATTTTTAAAAAGATGTGAACAGCTCTAACACGCTCCACTACAAGCTCCAACACACAGCTCTAATGCGCGCGAGCACGCACGCACACACACACACGCAAACACATACACACACCCACACACACACATTTATCATAAGCACCACAAGGTAAAAAGCTCCGACACACAGCGAACAAGGGAACCGACACATCATGGGCACACACACACAGACAACGCTATATTCCTGCCAGTACAACTGATTTAGATAAGTTGACTGTGGTATCACATATCCCTGATCACAGGTTGATTTATAACAAACAGTGGCAACCCTAGTCTTTCCGAACCACAGACAGTTATTTTTGATAGCTAAAGTTAGCTAAATTAGCATAATCGTAATTCAAACTATAACGTTATGTAACGTTAATGTTACCCGATGCATCCAGTCTTGTGCCTAAATGCTCTGACACTGTTTATGTCCTGTTTAGAAAACAGTTTTATATTTTTGGGAACTCAGAGAGAGCAAGTGTTTCTTCCATTGATTTGTACTGTGCGTTGCTCACGTAGGAATCCGTTTCTCGCTCTGCCTGTCAGATTGCCCACGCCCCCCTACCTGCCCGCTTGCCTCTAGGCGCGTCTATCACAGGAAGGCGTAGAGCAATGTTTTTTTTCAAATACTAAACTAACCAAGCCCCCAGGAAGAGCGCCGTGTCTATATGCCAACATGGGCTTAGCGGATAACGGTGGTACTGCACCCCATGGCCCAGAAAGACTTTTCACATAGACATTACATGGCGAAAGAAACGTCTATATTTCAGCGGATAATTTGTTTCGGGGCATATCAACTTACCAGCTTGAACAATGAAAGGGTCCTTGTTTAAAACGTTACTTTTTTAACATTTTTAACATTCACTAGAAGCGAATCCAGAATTATTAAATTTGAAATGATGAACACGCATAATGGACGCGAGCAGACCCACGGGACTGCGCACGTCCGTTCACGTGACTGTTCTCCCGAGCTCACGTAGTAGCTGTAATAATGGATATAGCTAGCAATTGGTTGTAATTCACCATGTGTTCTATCAATACGTCCATGGTATTATCTTATGAAGTTATGATACATATGATTATGAAGTTATGATACGTGGATGTAACGTCATTAGCGTTTCCCAAACTGGCGGGGCTATCGGCTAGCTATCATCAGGGTTAGCTAGCATGGATGTATTAAGATCATAACGTTACTAGCTACAGACATAGTGATTACATGACCTTGGTTCTCTCTTATGATCCATCCAAGGGCTGTATGCTGTAAAGCTTGTAACGTGGATGAGAGAGGAAGCCATGGATGAGCTCTGTTCCCGAAACTGCAGGCTAACTGCTAGCGCTAGCTAGTAGCACGACATAATGATTAAATCTCCTTGGTTGTCTAGCTAAATACATCTATCATTTATTTAGCTAAGCATGTAAACTATCAGGAACAACGGAAAACACAATGTTTAACGTTAGTGAATATTTTAGACAATGAAAACGGCGAGTTCATGAGTTTGCCACTTGTAAGAGCCACGAGAGAGAAGCTCATGAACGAGCATGTTGCTATCGGTTGCTAAGACAACACAAACAAATTGTTGCTAGTGCGCGTGTCCACCGTGACGTCATGGGCCAAGAATGCGGAAAAGCCGAGCTCCATGTTTGCATAATGCGCTTTTGAGCACTCTCATTGGAACGTACGGGGCTTCCCGCCGAACACTGTATCCAGTTCTCTTAATACATCCATGAAACTAACACACAGGCTCCAGACTTCCGTCCCGGTCATTAAGTCCTAACCAATGAGTGATCAAGCTGTAACCTTTTTTCTGCCTAGAGACAACAAATGTGAAACTAAATCTGATTGGATAACAATATTTTTTAAGGTTTCAGGACACAACACTGTCATTTCTGAAGCAAATTTGAGTTGCTAAAATTAGAACTAAAAGAGAGAACTATCTTTAATTTAAATATGCTCAATATTACATTTAAAATGCTGAATTTGAATGCTTCTCTGAAGTCCTAGAAGTCCCTAAGGGTTCCCCTCTGGATATTTTAATGGTTGATCATCGGCAAAGCAGATACAAGGTGTTGATCTTAAGGTCTTCTTTTGTCTTGGGAGTATACCATCTGGTTTGAAAGCTACCACTCCTTCTCCTCCACTCCTTCATTTAAATCACTCATTCATTCAAATGAGAAAAGGATACTTGTTTACATTTGTTTGGTTTATGTAAATCTGTAAAACTGCTTTCATAAATTGCCCACCAACCAATGTCTCTGTGGATTTGCATGGTTTATCAGGGGAACGTGAATGAGTCTATAATTGAATCTGCCATAACCACAGTGTTTCAGATTCATCTGTGTATTTACATGCTAGCTTGCAGTGAGACAGTACAACAAGGGGATCCTTTACTTAAAGAAAATATATTTCCCTGCATATACATCTCTTCTGTGCTTCTCACTGTGTATGTGAATAAAAATGATTACTATCTCTCCTATTCAGTAAGTAATTCCATTTGCTCTCTCCAATTCACTCTGAGACCACATCAAAGCCAGAGCAGAAACAGCAAGTGATTTAAAATTCCTTTCACCCCTAGCAAGAAAAGTCAGAATTTATGACTTGCTGAAAAATAAAGATTTGAAAAGGTTCGATAAATTCAACTAACAGGTGTTTTTTTTTTTTAAAGTAAGGAAAAAAAATTTTTGTCAACAAGTAGCAGTCTCAAATTGTTACTGTCAGTGAAACATTGCTGCAATATTCAAATGCTGACTAAACAGAGAGCTTGATTTGTGGACTTATTGAAGTTTACATTCTTCACCAGGACTCAATGTTATAAGCATTTTCTCAGAGATGCAATAATTCACTCCAGTTGATGGTAGGCCTTGTTTTTTCCAGTGTCAATAAGTTGTTTTGTTTTTTGTGTGTTTTTGATGGTCTTCCAGATCACGGGCGAGAAGCGGCCGTCTTCAGAGATGATGAAGCCCAAGCCCAAACCCCAAAAAAAGAAGAAGAAGAAGGATCCCAATGAGCCTACAAAGCCTGTGTCAGCCTATGCCTTGTTCTTCAGAGATACCCAGGCAGCCATTAAAGGACAGAATCCCACCGCCACCTTTGGAGACGTATCCAAGATAGTGGCTTCCATGTGGGACGGACTGGGAGAGGAGCAGAAACAGGTAGATTCATTTTGTGTACATGTACAACTTTGTACTTAAAGAACCAGTGTGTAGGATTAAGAGGTTGGTGATTGCTACCAACTGAATCATCCTTCCCTCACCCCTCCCTTTCTGATTGTGTGGTAGAACCTACGGTGGCCTTCAGGTAAAGTCAAAGCTCGATAGAGCCCCTTAAATCCTCGTTTACAGCAGGACTATATTACAAATTACAGATTAAAAGTTCTTGTTTGATTAATCAGTGGTAGATTTAAACCTGCAATATTCAATTCATTTTCTGGCCATGTGGGCGCAACAAAAACAAGCTGTGAACACTGCACTGACACTGACATTACTGAATCATCTTTTGAGTTGATATTGGGAACTTGGTAACAAACAGTTGCCTATTTATACACCCAGATTAACATTAATTTGGAGTCATGTTTCTGTCCACCTGGCAAGTCCAATATTCACTTTCCTTTTAGCTCTGGTTTTGGTCTCCACCAACTTCTGAGGGAAATTTACCTGCTAAATGCTCCGCTATGTTCACCAGCTAGTTGCTAACTTTATCTGATAATTGGTGCTGGAAAGGTAGTGTATGGTGGGTTTTTTGAGCTGTTTGCTGAAAGCAAACCAAAAGTAAACCGAAACAAAATAGTTGCGTGCTGGAACACCAACACATTGCGCTGTAAAAAATATATTGATTGCAGCTGCATTAGGGTGCTGATTACAGTATTTCCTACCTTTCAATCAACGTACTACCTATAGTTGCCCAGCCACCAGTCAAATGTTAGTAACTAGCATGAAATGAGTGTCTTCTTGCCAGTTTACATTTTAGGTCACCGTCATGCAAATTCACAGGTCAGGTTCACCCCACATACTGTAAACTCTGCAGAGCGTTCACAGCTTAGTGAGTCTCTCTGCACACACTGCAGGCAAACTGAGACTGATTTGTATCTATGTATCTGTGTCATGCAGCTACAAAGATTTAAATTGATAGATTTATGTTGATAGGAATTTTCCTCAGTGCAGCTCTTAAAAACACACAAACATACGTACATGAAATATGCAAATTAAGAGCGAAAAAAAAACATACATACAACATACATCCAAACATACATTATGTGATAAAGTAATAAAGTGCTTTAGATAGCTTGCAGCTCTAGTATTGCTTGTCACAATAGTATGTCCTTCTGACTAGTTAATATAGTACCTGGCAGGTAGCCAATTAGAACATTTTAACTGGAAGGGTAGTCAAGTTAAATGGTTTATATAGACATAAGAGCACCTTTCATATGGTGTATTACATGATCTACAGTACATCCTGCAGACAGTAGATCTACCCACAAACCATGGGTATGATGAAGCTATCAATTTCAAAACTGTATTAGCAACATTATTTGTTTTTTGTATGCTAAAACCGCATAATAATATGTATTAAAGAAGTGGAATGATAATGCAGCACCAGAAAATTAAGATATTTGTTCTAAAATTAGATAGCTGTCCTCTACTCTCTATAAAGACATCTTGCATGACAGTGAAGCATAGAAAATGTGAAAAGTGAAAGTCCTGAATCTAATCCCTTTGAATTTTCTTTTTTTACACATGTATTTATGAATTAGACATGCACCAACCATACAGAATCAACTGATAGAAATTGTATTATTATGCAGTGAAAATCATATATTGAAAGAAGTGAGAAGTCTGTTACCATCAGCAGTGTAGATATATTTCCCTGCATATTTCAGGAGTCATTTTAATTTTATTACAGCCTGACCTGTCCGTATGGAACTACGTTAACATTTACTGCAGTTTAGAACATTTCCACAAGCACATTTTCTATTTCATTTTAGCATTCCGGACCAACGGACAAAGTCAAAGAGGTTTCTACAGTATGTGTTTGTGGTGACAAATGATGGTGTGAAATGAATGGAAAACGAGACAGTCTGATGATCATGCGCAGACTCATATTTTTAGAATATCCAGTCAGGGCGCAGCCTATTGGGTGTCAAATAAAAGCACCTGTCTCCATGACAAAGTGCAGCCCATTCTCCTCAGCCCCAGCCACCGTCGACTAGAGCCTATCTAGCATGTGTGTTTTTTTTCTCCCACCAAACCTACTTTATACGCTGGACTTTGGAGGCCGTCTGTCCCTTTTATTTGCAGTTAATTTTTGCCGCCTTCACCGGGGCTCTTCACCATGAATCTTCATTTCGCCGCTGACACCCTTGAATGTGAATTCCTCATTTCCTGTCCTTTTATTTATATCTGTTGCCTGGTGATTTGATCATGCTGGGAATACAAGATTAGCAATTGCCTTGTCCTTGGTTTTGCCTCAAGGACATCTGCTCCTGAAATGTTATTGTTTGTGCTTCTTAACCCTTTGTGTCCTGGCTTCTTTTTCACCTTAGATTTCAATTTGTCAATCCAATTCAATTCAATTTGCTTAATTGGCATGAACAAAACAACATGTTGTTGCCAAAGCAGTTTACAGAAAATGTATAAACACATCACATATTAAATACATAGGTGTCACATAAATTCTATACTGTACTGATCGCTGCAAAACACACTATATTACAAAACAATGACATTACACAATACAATACTTTACAGTTTTGTGCAGTATAGTATAATTACTATACAATACTAAACACATCTGTAATTTTGGGATCCTGTATAGATTTCTCTCTCTCTCTCTCTCTCTCTCTCTCTCTCTCTCTCTCTCTCTCTCTCTCGCTCGCTCTCACACACACACACACACACACACACACATTATTACCTGGCAACAGAGACAAAACTAACAAAAGGGCAATTCCACCCATTTATTGTGCCATTCCACAGCTAATTTTTTTATTTGTTTGTACATTCATGTTTTTTGTCAGACGTGTCATTTCGCAAGACACATAATTAACTTGAGGTAATGATGTCATTATGGAATGAAATGTAGGACCCTGTCTGGGCAATAACACTGTGATTGCTCTAATTATTCTCTGTGACTAACACTGTCACTTATTCCTGCACAACAAATGGATAAACTTGATAACCGTGTAGTTACAGAGTATGTCCAATGCTGCTACTGCATGTTACGTAATACTCATTACAGTCAAAAGATATTCAAATATCTGTCTTTGGTATGAACGACATATTATAGCATACTGTATCCATCACTGCTGCTGACCAGTAATGTTGAAGTGAAATGCATTTAGCATTAAAAGCCTTCATATCTTAAACATTTTCAATATACTGCTTCAACTTCTATCTTTCCCTGCTCTTGACCTGCTGATGTATACGCTGTTATGCCTTTTCTTTTTTTCCGCAACCTCGGCTGTCACGTCATCTCTATAGGACCGATGAGGTGTGTTCTATAATGTCACAGTCAGACCCTCTGGAGCCATGCAGGAGCACCAGAATGTAAACACAACCCTTCCCCTTCCCCTACACACAGCTTTGTTTTAACTAGAACATGGCCCCTGTTTCCAATTACTTACAGTACTTCTCAAACGCACCACGCAGTGGAATTCACATAAATGCATTGAAGGCGGCATGTTTTATTGCTGTATTTTATTGAAGAAACGATCAGAAGTGTCATTGTTGTGATTTGTATTCTTTTTGTGATTCTTTTTTTGAGCTTCAGTGTGCATTTTCCCCACTTTTGCTCACGCTGTTGTGTATTCTCCAGTGTCACCCTTGAGTGTGGTAGAACAAAGTGTTTCTTTTTATTCATGTTTATGTTCATACTTTCTTTTTTATTAAGATGTTTTGGAATGCCTGCCCGCTATACAGCAATTTTTAATTCCCAAAGGCCTTTGTTTTATAGTGCAAGATCAATGCCTTATTTGGGCTGCCTTATTCCTCAAGGTGACTGCGTGTTAAAGCTGCCCCAGAAACATAGAAGAACATTTTTCCTGTTTTTTGTTATTTAAGATTAAGATCAAATTTCCATTTCTTTTTTACAGCAGTGGGGAGGAACAGTGATAATGGAGTTGGGTAGGAGAGAGGAGAGACCTTAGCTTTATTTAATGGAGTTGGCTGTGTTGGAGTTGTGTATTTGTGAAAGGTCAGAGATAGAAGGAAAAGAACACTGTCACTTTGTTAAAACTGCATGCGTTGATATTCAACTCCTTTTATATGCTATGTTTTAGCATCTATCCAACGATTTCTGCCTATTTTGTAGTCTTTATTCTGCCTTTTTGTCTTTCACATGTACTTTTTCTAAGTGTAACTTGGCGTCCTCTCCTCTCCTCTCCTCTCCTCTCCTCTCCTCTCCTCTCCTTCGCTACTTCCCATTTTGTTTCCTCCTCCTCCTCCTCCTCCTCCTCCTCCTCCTCTCACCGGTCGCACATTTTTTTCCCCGGTCGTAATCACTCCCTTCAGTGTCAGCAGGGTGTGGAGTTATTGTCTCCTGTAATTAACTGGTTATCAAACAAGAACATTTCATTAAGGTACAATTAGGGGCTAATTCAGGCGGGACACCTCTGTGTCAGGATTACGATGGAGGCATATGCTCTCCCCTTGCAGCTTTGTTATTTTTAATTCATACTGACCTGCAGCCTCTGACGGCTTCAATTGCTAATGAATCCACTCACTTTGGAATAATTAGACATCCTTAGGCATGGTAATTTATTTAAAAGTATCCGTCGTTGCGCAAATCATTAGCTGTGTTAAATTGATTTGAAATTAAAGCTGCTGTAAGTTTGGGGTTCATTAAAGGGGCAGCCATGGCTCTATCAATATTTAAGGGGTGAGGGGTAAGGTTGTCACTTTTTTTTTTTTATACAAAAACTGTAATTCATTTCTTAATTGGGATTCACTTTTTTTTTCATTATGAAAGTCTGTGGTGTATTCCTATATTTTGGAGTTTCCAATCCAATGCAATCTTGTTCCAAAATACCTGGATGTATATTATGGCAGGGAAATAATAATGTAAATAGGGATGAGTGAGAGGATAAACATCAGCTGTTTGAGCAAGAGATTGTATCCGTCTTCATTCCGGTTTGTTTGCTGTTCTGTGTGTATGTCTTGTTTGTTTATTGACTGTATGTGTTAGCAGCTGCTAGCCTTTGTGCATTTGGCAACACATGAATGCTTAATGGTTATTCTACCCCACCTCTTTGAAAAGAATGACCCCATCCATGGAGCCACAGACAGTCTCTCACTTTGGATCAGTAATTACCCGCTGTATTCACACACACACACACACACACACACACACACACACACACACACACACACACACACACACACACACACACACACAAAACACATTCTCCTTCATATTATTAAAATGCTCCAGAGCTGAGTCTTCCTCATTGATTTAAGGGTGGACTTTTTGCGACTTGTTTTTCCTGCATCAAAAAGGCAATGGCAGTTACACAGAGCCTGTGAGTGACATGTGATGACATTAACTTGAATTCCCTGTCTTAACGCATCATTTGAGGTTCATTCTGAAAGCTTGAGATTGCCTCTTTGCTAATGCTGTTTCAAATTCTTTTATTTTTTTCCCCCTCCTCGTCTGAATGATTTGCAGGGACATCAGCCCTGATTAAGAGATGAGCAACAGCCTTAATAGAGGAAGAGGCTGAAAAGCAACACACAAAATTACAAACAGCTTCTCACTCGTCATTTTGCTCCATAATATTTCAAACTCCATTTTCATGTTGTTGCACACAAGCTTCCTCGGCATTTCATTCCGGACATTTTTGAAGACATAAACGATTCAAATGCAGCAAGATCATGCAGACGGTCAAAAGTACTTGACTTGATAACTGCGCAATGACTTGTGAAATGAATGTATTTGATATGTTTTTCATCACAGAGCACACTGCCGGGTCACAAAATCACACCATGACTCCCAAAATCTCATCCACATCAGACAGTGTGGACCACAGGGTCATTTTAGAGTTTTGGCATCACTTTGTAATCAATCGTTGTTGTTGTTGTTGTTGTGTTTGCTCCTGCAGAACTACAAGAGGAAAACAGAGGCTGCTAAGAAAGAGTACCTGAAAGCCCTGGCCGCCTACAGAGCCAGTCTGGTTTCCAAGGTAACTACGGGGGTCACATCTTTGATATACATGGGTCAGTGGCGATATAAGGGATAACAAATTAGACAGAGAATTCCTTTCACTCTTATTCCAAGGAAAGGGTCGACTTGCAGCACAGGGGGGTTAGTATTTGTGTGTGTGTGTGTGTGTGTGTGTGTGTGTGTTGTGTGCTCAGAGGAGAACTGTGAAAATTAGGCCTTAAACACACAACCAATTTGCAACCTGGGGAGAAATGAAAAGTAACGCTACATGTCTGTGCGTGCACACTCATCAGTGTGCACATGTAAGAGTAGAAGTGGGCATTACCTATCATTTGCTGTCCTCCTGGTGTTTCTGTCCTCCCTGATGGGCCACTAATGTGTTGGCTGAGGTTTGCTCACACCTACTGCTCTCTCTTTGCTGCAGGTTACTCCAGTTTAGCCCAGAACATTAACACCTTTCTACCCACATTTGTTTTTTAAAAGCTGATATAATATAGTCCCTAAACTCTTTGTACATCTGCAAGACTTGTGCAATAGTTTTCACAGTGCAGGGCTGTTTCAATCTGTTTAATCTGTTGGGGCTCAGCATTTAATTTCAGCGTTTCTGCATTGTTTTTGAAACACAACTCTAAATTGCCTTAGCATATACCAAAGCTCCTCCTCTTCCCCCTCCCCCTTCCCCCAGTCCTCCTTCCTCCCCTCCGCACAGCGCCACACTTCCTCTCATGCTCATGGACCGAAAACAAGCACCTTGATTAAGGCATGAATAGTTAATTCATCAGCCTCTTCACTGTGGCATACTTTCAACTAAAAAGACTATTCTCATCTCTTGTCTTTGGTGCAATTAGACATTCATGTCAGAGCTCCTATACAGAGGCTTGATTGATACTATATGTTGGTAGATTGCCAGTCAAAAAACTGACTAACAAAAATAAACCTGCAATCCCCCTCCCCTCCTCACTCATTCAGGACCAGCCAATCTGAATGCAGGGCTGGATCTCATGATTCAATGCAACTCTTTTTTAATTACCAATGAAGGAGTCTTTTCAAAGTGAATTGGGGTGGGTGGAATTGGAGGTAATTGGAGTATCATTTGAAGGATTCACATCTTCACCGTGCACCTGTTGCCTTTTTGTTTGGAGACGCATGTCGGTTTGTTTTGGAGAAGAAGAAAAAACAAAAGTTTGATTACTTCCCACAGTATGTCATGGCACTTCTCTTGTGTTCATTTGAATCCAAAAGCTTCCAAGGACAGAGAGTGATTTAAAAAAAAAAAGTCTAAATTACAAAAGTCACACTATGAAGTAGATTTCACAGATTTCATAAATGTTTCAATCCTCATAAACTCTCATTTGACACATATACTGTTTAGATATTTCCTCCATTGAATTTGAAATAATTGTACTGCAATACATCACAAGGTGAAACAAATCACAGCCATCCTCTCACCTCTTTGCTTCTCCCTTCACACCATTTCTTCAGTATTTCATTTTCCACTTGACCCTGCAAATGTATGTGACCCTCTCTTTTATCCATCCCTCCATCCCATCCCATTGATTATTTCACGGGTTCAGAGGGATGGATGTGAGCCATTACTAAATAGCAGACCACCACACATCACTCCAGCCCGTCTGACAGTTAATGAGAAACACTGGATGTATTTCATACATACACCACCTCATAAAGGAAAGGGAGACAGAAAGACCTGCAGAATAAATGTGTGTGTCATCAACAGTGTATATAAAATAAATAAATAAAGAGAGGAGGAACAGAGCGGTGACCGGGTCTAGCATTAGCCGTAATGGCTAAACATCCTATGAATACTTTATGCAATGAATAATACAGAATTAGTGCACATTGTTACAATACTACCATTTACAGCTCAATGACATTTTCACATCAAATTAGTGTTTCTTGGAAGAGAAGCCGAGCCACTTTTGTATTTATTTCATGTAGTTATTTAAATAATTGTCTTAGAATTTGCCGATGCCAGCTGGTCCTTTTCTTTTGCTTCATTGACATATTGTTTTGAAAACTACCCCTGAGAGAGTTGTCTCTGTGGAATTGAGGAGGCACAAGGAGTTATGGGACAGCTTTATCATGTAGTGACTATCAGCTCCATCAGTGTTTGGATGCATGGTCATATCTGTCTCAAACTCTATTTGCAGACTAAAATTCCCCTATAATGTCCATACTATTCGTATTATAAGCAATTTGGATACAGGGTCACAATACTGCTTGCTTCTTGGAAGAGCAGTGCAAAACTACTACAGCTAATTTACACCAAAAAGAAATAACACAAATCTTACAGATCTGCATTTCAATAAGAACTCTGTCAAATTTTAATATGTTAAATATTCAAGTCCTAACCATTACATGAACCCTTCAGCATGGTGCACACTGTTAATACTTGATTTATCCACAAAAGATAATTCCAGTTTATTACAACCTGGGTCATGCAGTAGTTTTGTAGCATTTCTAGTGGTTAAGATAACATTTTAGCCAGATCATCTGAACCACTTTATTTGGAAGATAGCACACAAAAAAAAAAACTAATTTCACAATAAAAACTAGAGATGGCCCGATACCATTTTTTGCCTTCCGATACCGATTCCGATACCTGAACTTGCACATCGGCCGATACTGAGTACCGATCCGATACCAGTGTGTCATATATTTTATTATGTTTTAACAACTGTATATGTGATATTATTTCTATCTTTGTCTGTCTGGCTCAGGTTAAACTCTTTGTGAAACACGAACAAACACAAACAATGAATGCCGTAGAACTTTCTTTTATTATCCAATCAGACAGTCAGTTATAACAGAAAAAGAACATAAGTGAACTACTTTAACGTAGATTTTCTTTAGGGCTTTATTACGTGGTATCGGATCGGTGCATTAACTCCAGTACTTCCCGATACCGATACCAGCGTTTTAGGCAGTATCGGAGCCATCGGACCATCTCTAATAAAAACCATGCTAAAACGACAAAAATCAGATCCACATTGTAAAAAACTGAAATGGTTCTTTATGGCTGAAGGTAGTGTAATAATGAGTGTAACCATTTTTTCTTTTCCGTCGTCCCCCCTCTAGACATATAATGATCCTGTGGAGACAAAAAGTGCCCAAACAAGCCAGGCTTCTCCACATATGATGCCAGCCAACCCGCCCCTGTACAGTGTGCCACATCCCCCACAGCCGTCGTCGCCCTACCTGGGGCCCGGGGCCTTCCCTCTCACCGACCTGCAGAGCTACGCAGGACACGCCCCTCGCCACACCCTGTCGCAGACGCTCAGCCAATCGCAGATGCTGCCCAGCATTAGTGCCTCTCCCCCTTCCTCCTTCCAGATCAGCCCACCCCTTCACCCCCACCAGCAGCTCTCCCTGCACCAGAGCTCGCTCCTCAACCAGCCTATCCGCATGCAGCAGGTCCAGTCCCAGCCAATCATCTCTCACCAGATGGGGCTGCAGGCCTCTCTTCACTCTCCACCTCCTGGACAGCAGGTAGAGCAACAAACTAAGGCACACTTGCTGCTGTGCAATACTTTCTACTTTAAGATGTTGAGCTTCATTTTCCTTCTTTCTCCAGGGGTTTTCCCACCTCCAGTCAGAGTATCAGAAGAGCATTGGTGGCTCCCAGTCTCCAGGAGCCCCTGGACCTGGTCCGGGCCCTGGAGTGGCTCAGAGCCATGACTGGGACAGTGAATACTGCAATCGGGAGTGTGGCAACCACTGCAGGTCAGTGAAGACAGAGGAGACGGTTTTATTTGCTTCCCACAGTCAGTTTCCCACAACAACCTTTGTTACTGCAACTTATCAAATCATATGGTCTTGAAGGACATTTTGAATGGAGACAAATTAATCAAGCATATGGACATTTTCTTCTGATGTTTGATGTATTTACTTAAACTACACATTTTATTGTGAAAAAGTAAATGTCAATCTTTTTTTAATTCAAGTTTTCCCGGGTTGAATTTGTCAGATAGATACAGACCAGCGCTCCCTTAGAAATAAGTATATATAGTCTTGTCAGACGTCTCTCCCACTGCTTTCACAATATAAGTGTTGAAAATTGTCAGCTCCGTTCCAGTGAGACAGGGGAGACAGCTGGAGAGGTAATGGTGAGATAATAGAGCTTGTCATGTGTTTGTCAGACAGCAGTAAAAAAAACAGATGTTCCTAACACAAGTTTTCACTGTTATTGTACTAAACGGTTTGGCAGGCTATGCAGTCCTGCAGCACTGGAATATTCTGAGTGTACAGTGTTTTCTAGAGTACTATGGAATATTTCGTTTTAATTTGAGAATGGGTGTCTCGTCTTAAATTGGGGACATCAGGGAATGAGAAGGGCTTGCAATCAAAAGAAAATATACTTCCTATTGTTCTGTTCAATGTGTGTGAGAATCCTGCTTTTCTTTGCCGTTTTGTCTTTGTTCGTAATCTAACCTGTGCTTTTGTGTTTTTCTCTCTCCAGTGGCAGCATGATTGGCAGGGACAAGCCACTCTACCTCACCTGAAACTGAAGATCATGGTCTGTCGACAAATATGACACGAGGAGTCTACTCTCATCCCCTCATCCCCCCTCACCCCTATCCCCTCAACCCTCTTCTGATCTGCACACACTTACACACAGTTCACACCTAACATACAATAACATACATACACATGCAAACACACATTCCACCTCCCAAATCACCACCACTTTCTTTTTGTCAATGTAATTATTATTTCTTTCAGTTTCTAGAAGAATTTGTGAGTTTTTTGACTAGATGACTGCTGTCTGTACCACTTAATGTATTAGCAGTCCTCTTGCTGTTTAAAATTTGCCAAGCACTTATAAGGCCCCCCTCCCATCCCCTCCCCTCCCTCCTGCTCCCACCATCCTCTCTGAGCTGTGTGTCTATGCCCTCCACGATATACAGGCCGGGCTATTAGAGCACTCCTCTTCTGTGTCACCATCAAAGTCCCCTCAGGGACCCCATCCAGCTTTAATTAGAATGAGAAAGAAAAAAAAATACTCTTCCTCTTCTTTAATCATTTTAATTTCCCTTTTGTGTTTTTTTTCTTCTTTTCTTTTTGTTGTTGTTGTTGTCGTTGCTGTTTTATTTATTTCTGGCTTGCAAAATTGTTCCTCTTTTTTTGCCAATAAGCGTTGGGCCCTGTACTGTAGAAAAATATTAACTTCTAGTAGGTTCAGGCTTTGATGTTATGGTAGCTTTGCTTAAGGGCCTGCAAATTGATACAAAAAGCTTGGGTGGGGAAAAGAAACAAAACAAAAATAGTCTTTTTTTAATATTTAAGACCTGTTAAGGTCTACTGAGCTGTCACAGTGTGATTGTAAATATCACTTTTATGGGATCAAATTGGGAATCGGAAGTCCGGATAGATTTGTTTCTTCTTTAATATTACATGTAAGTCATTGTGTGTGTGTGCGTGTGTCTGGACGTGAGAATGTACCCCATTCATGACGTGTGAAGTCGGGTGTGTATGTGTGTATGTGCACGGACACACACTTGCGTGCAAGAGTGTCTCAGTGTTCGAGTGTTGAGTCTTTCTCGTGAATTTTAACAGCCTTGTGCAGCTGGATTTCAGAGGAGTATTTCACACTCTCGTTCTTGCATTAAATCTGTGCTCACTGGTGTGTTTTTTTTCCAATAAAGTTCAATCTAAAACTGAATACACAATATGTGTCCTGCAGATCATTAAATGGAAAGAGCCAGGTGAGAGATTGAGAGGAAAAAGATTTGAAAGAGAGAAAGAAACGCTGTGAGATAAAATGAGATATAATGTTACAGGTAAAAAAAAAAAAAAGATATTGCCTCAAAATGCCCCCCACCTCCCTTTTCTTATTTTGTCTGACCATAATGTCAATTTTGTCTCCTCGACATGCAGAAGTGAAATAATGAAATATGTGAATGGAGCCATCACATCCACATTACAGTGATTTTTTATAAGTTTCTACTTGATGTTTGGTTGTGTTGATCTCATCTTTTTAACTTTTTGTGTGATTAACAGAAATGCATTTTGCTGACAAAGACATCTGTATTTATCTCTTTACTGTAGCATAGTTGTTACAGATCTATAACATTTTAAGTTGTGTAAAAAAAAAACATGCCAATTGTAGTTATTTTATTTGTAAAGCCAGTAATGATAAATATTTTAAATGGTTATCAATATATTGTTTTCGCTAGTTGCCCATCAGCCGTTTGACAGGTTTTCTTATTTATGAAAGAAATTAGATCACTTTTGCTTCTTACAATGGAGGTGTATTTTTATTCTTATTTTATTGTTTCATTTCCTTTGGTTTGATAGAAATAATGATGACCACAACAATTCTTTCTTTATTTTTTACATTTTGGGTGCTGCTCCTTTTTTTTCTTTGCCAGCAGCATCTGTTTGTGTCACAATGCTTCTTTTATTTCAAACCTGCATAATAAAAAAAAGTTTAAAAGTGATCACGCCTGATGCCTTTTAATTTCCCTGCAGACATTTTGTCCCCTTCTCTAATGAGATGATCACACCTTCTTTTTTTGTTTTAAAGAAATGATAATCACTGTTTTTAAAGATCCACCAACACCTACAACTTACTGAACCTTACAGTGTATTTGCACTTAAGAGGGTCACATTTGTATCCTATATTTATATTTATCTGAGGGCTCCAATGGCATTAGCTAATTAGCCATGGATACAAAGTGAACCAGCCAGCGTGGATATTGCCAGTAAACTATCTTAACAAACAAGAGAGCAGATGCGAGAAGACGTTTGTTTTTGAAAGTGGTGCATCGTAGGCGTCTAGTGTGAGATAAAGAGAACAGAAATGCAATGTGCACACAAACCTAGGCAATCATCCAAGTACTGATTTTACCCCAATTGCACACAAGTCTTCTTAGAGACTTTCTGAGAGATAGATAGATAGAGAGAGAGACAGAGAGAGAGATATATAGATAGAGAGAGAGAAAAAAAGAGAGAGAGAGAGAGAGAGAGAGAGAGAGAGAGAGATTGAAATGGAACTGTCTCAATCCCTCCATTCAATGTTTTATTCATTTTACGTCTGCCTGCCGTCTCTTTCTCAACAGGATTGAATTGGCAAATAGATCATTATTGGCCAATTGGAGAACCTGCCACTTTGTGATATGACACACATTATATGAAAATCACACTCATACATTCTTAATACAATACAAGATAAAAGAGGTTTTGGGTGCAGCCACACAGCCCTGTCTGCCTATTGTGTTTGTATGATGTGTGTATTATTTTCTAGTCTTTTCTGTGTTTGGGTGTTGCCTCTCCTCCTCTCTAGCTGTAGTTATATTTGCACGTGCATAGTGACAATATCTTATTTTCTTTACTACACATTCTCTCTGCCATACACAGATGTACTGGCAGTCATTGTATTACTGTAGTAAATACTGCGAGGAGACAGTATCACTTTGACTTCCGTCAGCGCCCTTAATCCCAATCCCTTGTCTCAGAGTCAAAGTCATGAGGCCGACAGAGAATCAAAAGCTGCAATTTATGGTGGAGGATGCCACTGAGAGGAGGTGAATACAGTGGCCTTGTTGGTCTCCATAGAATCCTAAAGACCAGTGCAGCGATAAAATAAATGACATCAGTAATAGTAGGCTGGGTGATAAAGACGAGGTCGGTGCGGTACCCATTTAGAAGAGAGCAACATTAATGTGATGCAGAACCATTATAAACGCAAGTTTAATACTGAATCAAAAGTAAAATATTGTAATTTGAATGAAAGATTTTTTGGAAGTGATTCTGATATGTTTCATGTTTTTGACTTTGATGCAGGTTCATTTATTTTCAAATCATGTATTTTCATTTATTTTAAATCAAAATGGACTTTAAATGATTCATCTCAGCCCTCCTCAGACTCCTGTCGGATCCATGTGTTTGAGACGGTCTTATTTTATTGAGATGAGAAACAAGTGTCCAGTGGCCTAAAAATGACCCAACGGACCAGTAAAACAAAGCAAGTTCTGCTAAATGTTTTTCAGTGCTGCAAACTGTGTGCATGACCACCAGATCTTTTTTTTTTTATTATTATTAAGTTATTTATTTATGTATGTCTGCAACTGATTACTGAATGTAAATGTTTGTAGACAATAAATCTGAGGCCAAGCTCAGCGTGTGCGAGCGTGAGTCTGTGGAGTCACTCAGCCAACGGTCAAGATGTTCCATCTGCAACAGGCGTGTAAGATCAACCCTGTCAAAAGCCTTTTATATTCTTAAAACATGTACTTTATTTTCTTCTTGTTGTTGTGGTGGTGGAGCAATGCACCATCACATTTCATGCGAGCGTGAATATAAATAAGGTAAATCTGACCACATGACACAACAAGCTAGCTGGAGCTTATCTGTCCTTTGAGAGATGCAGGGCAGAAGGTCAGTGCTATGGGTGAACTAAAGGCTCGAACACGCAGAGAGCATTAAACACACTGAGCCTTTCACAGACCAGCTACTGTAGCATACTGGCAAAACATTTCAGTTGCAACTTTGGTGCTGCGGTGGAGCAACAAACAGCAGGAAATGTGGGTGGTTTTAACAAGAAATGGGTTTCGCTTTGTGTTCAGAATCAGTTAAGGTTTCTTTTTTATGCTGACTGTACCGCACGAAATGAATTAGTACATCAACAAAACACAATATTGCCGGCAGAGTTTTACACTAAATATTTCAATTGTGCTTAATTCATTGTACAATACTTTTAATGTAGCATATTTAGCAACTCAGCAAAAAGTTGTTAGTTAATCATAATTTCATCACAATAATGATTTTTTTTACCAAAGACCTTTTTTTTTTTTTTTTTTAACAAACTGGGTTATCTTTATTTGACATGACAGTTGCAGCTTACACACTCATAGCTATGCACACTGAAGCAAACACAGGGTGACAAAATATAACACATAAGACATAACAAGTGATGCATAAAGCACACTTGTGGTTTCACACCTGTAGATGTTTACGTAATCCAGCGTATGCTATTTCAGCTTTAAAAACCATCAAGTGCCACCTGTGGTGGCCAAATTTAGTCTATTTCCTGTTTATCTAATATCACAAATAATCAAAATGCTAAAAAGTGACTGCATTGTCCTTATAATCAGGGGTGCAATTAATTTAACATATAAAATCCCCAGACTCTGTGAAACAAAAAAGAATGTCGCTGTATTATGTGAATGTTTCAATTTCAATTTGGCTACTTTCTGACTCAAACACATGATCATAAGAAAATAGAATATATATATATATATATATATATCCATGACAGAACATGTCCAAAAAAAATTCCATTTTTAAAAGAGTGACTGACACAAAAATCACAATTTAACAAGCTGGCAAGTGGTGCAAATACAGCTCTCTTGGTTTTAGTTTTGGTGGAGTGGTCTTGTGAATCTTCTTCGCCAGCAATTATTTTTGAAAGTTTGTGCTTTCCACTGGATTGTTCCTCTGCTTTATACGTCTGCACAAAGCCAATGTAGCCAATCTCCAGGTTCAGGTTGTGAACAGGCTGATATTGCACTTTTAATATTTATGGACACGTGGATATCAAGGTTGAGAGTGAGCATTAAAGGTCAGATTTTTTAAAAAGTGATATTTCCATGTCTATTTTTATTATCAAGTAGGTTGCTATGCTATATAAATACTATGAAAGTATCAAAACCCTCAATCCACAGAGATATGCACACAGCCCATATTCCTTTGAACGAGCCATCAGGATTTCCGTACAGTTGTGATGTCACACAAATCACAACTAATTTGACCAATAACCTGAAGTTTCCCACAACTTCAACCAATCCCAGCAGTCCCATGTGCACTCTGAGAGCCAATGACCAAGCGAGAGTGAGAACGGGTTGATCATTTCCTTATTTGGGATATGAAGACGAGACGTGTGTGACTCGAACATCTCACATTTACCAACAAAACGTACAGCGAAAGACTGTGCAAAACATTTCAGACCGTCCTGCCAACCTGTATACATTTTAACATCAATGTATAATCACTGTAATGATTTAAAAGTTGCTGAAGTTGCTGCCGTTTCAATCCTGGCTGTCGGCTCTCCGCAGCGGGTGGGGCTGCAGCTCAGTTCCCCCCGCAACTGACGCTCACACACACAAACAACACACACAAACAACAGACACGGTGGATGCAGGAAAAACCGGAGATGAGACGACACAATGACCTAAATTGAGGAAGCTACGCTTGTTATTGTAAGTGCAATGATAAGTTAAAGTCCAATAAGTACTTTATCAAACCGTATGAATGTGTGTCCCAGGCTAGGTTAGGAAATTAACTAACAATGTAAAGATCAACAAGCCACTGACACATATGTTCAAATTTGATTCATTCAATAAATTATTATTTTTTGTCTTAAATACACCAGCCATTTTCATATTATACCAACATTTGCAGCATCCTGAGCCTTTTTGGTAAGGTTACTAGGAAATTTCAGCCCAGAGTAGTTTTATTCTCCCCAAAACAAGTTTCCTTTTTATTTTTAAAGAACTATACAAAAAAAAAATCGCAACTTTTTTTGCAACTTTCAACTGTCTCCCGCAACTTCATTGCAAGAAAATTTATTGCAATTTTTTACAAAAGCTCCCGCAAAATCAGGCATTTTGGGCTGCAACAATCTCAAAAAAAGGCCGCGAAATCCTGGAGGGACTGGTATTTAGAAAGACAGTAGGGGGAAAATAATGTGTTTTTTGAAAATTAAAGCATGTAAACATGTTTTAGCAGGCACCCAAAATTCTAATATTCATACTAAGTATGAACCTGAAAATGAGCATAATTTGGGACCTTTAATGTTACAATATGTAATGTTATAACCCTTGTGTTGACTTCGGGTCACATTTATATCAGAAAATATGGGACGTAGAAATAAGCGCTGAAAATGTGTAGATGAAAATTTTTACAATTTAAAACAATGGGGGAAAAAAGGCGTCAAAAACATTGGAAAAAAAGTGTTTTTCAAGGTTAACGGGAAGACAACACTGTTTCTGATACTGTGTAATTTTTCATCTTATGATCATAAATCATAAATGACCTGTAACAGTAGCAAACAAGACTAGCAGGGTAAAGAACGCTATCAGAAATAGGGCAGACGCACAATAGTCGCGGTTGCCTTTTAAATGATCCTGCCGACATAATGCACCCACCGTTGGCTGCCACTGACATTGCAATTTAACAACAAGTAGAACTATTCAGAGGTTATTGGGCCTGTCCAGTTTAACTCCACATACAGTTGTGTTGATGTAGTTTATTGGCAAAACGTCCAGCTTCACCAAAAATGTCACCACGGGAGATGGCTTTGAAACGCAGGCACCATAATCAAGGTAAGAAATATATAACTAAGGCTAACATTACACGAAACATAAACAGTCTAGCTAGCTAACTGTTATCGATCTCATGACGAGACTTTTTGCCACGAAGACAGCGTTGTGGAGAGTGAAACAGGAGACTAGAAAAAGGCGTTCAGGTAGAGTAGCTCTACTCTACTCTAAATAGCGAATTTTGACAAACAAGCTAAAACAAAAGCTGTTGGTTTGTAGTCTAACTGTTTATCTAACTGTCTAACTGTTTGCCACAAATCTTGAAATTTTGACAAATTCTTGTAAACTTAACTGCTGGCTAAACCAGCTATCCTCTGCTGGAGCATTTATGGATGTATTATAAAACCAAAACAAACCAACGTGGCTACTTAATATGCACGTGAATGACGCAATTTTATGTCCACGACTTCATTCTTGATGATGATGCTGGTTGTATTCTGGCCCTCATGACCCCTGACCTAGGACTAAGTATAAATTAAGTACATTTGCACAATGATATGGTATTAGGCCTAGGCCCAATTTGTTAGGAATTCCAGTTGTACAATAAAATAGGATGAGAAATAGTATTGTTTTATTACAATTCCATACAACAATATTGAATAGGGTAATAAAATACAGTAGGTGCTAACGATATGTGAGTTGAAAAGCCACTTTGTGACCTTCAAATACAAATGAATTACTTCTCATTTACATTATTTTATATTTATGTGACTAGATTGTATGTGATGTCATCATTAACATCATGACACAACTGAAGATATGCCTCAGTGTGTGTGAATAGAGGTGAATAAATATATTTGTTTGTGTTAAAACAAAGTGTCAGTTCCGTTTCATATGTAAAACATTTGGCGGCGGCGGGAAACACTGTATGCAGCCAGGTAAAATGTAGCAGGAGTCTTCTTTATATTGGCCTAATTGTTTTTTTTAATATATTTTAGAAGTTATCTGCTGTAGTTATGGCTGATACTGGGGCAGGGCCATTGCAGAAAAGAAGGAATAAACGAAGAATAACTAAAAGCTTAAAGGGAAAGTAAAAGATGTTGGTCGGGCTATCAACAGATGGAGACAATTACGGGATTGTAAATGATTCAAAACTGACCCCGAATTGGCCTTCAGGTACGTAGTATGTCTATTTAATTCTTTACAATGCGCAATGAGTTACGTACGTACGTACGTTATGTACGTCAGTAGCCAACATTAAATTACGTCCCCCTTCCATTTAGGGTCCGGTTTTTATTTATTTTCAGTCCGTGTTTGTGTAGGCCTACTATTTTCTTTTCTCTTGTCCCCCTGTACTTGTGTAAAGCGTACTTGATTTCATGAAATGCGCTATATTAAGTACATAATTAAGTTATTACGTTGGTTGCTACAACAAACTCTAAATGCTTTGGCTCGTGACACAGTGACAGTGATACCTGGTATAGCTCACGAGACATCCAAAGTAGGCTATGTTACCGTATGCAACACTTGAAATACAACAATGCATCTGTAACTCATTCTCTTAGTGTAAATGAATGATTTTCTGGCCAAGCAAAACATTCATCGCAACTATGTGATCTCCCGGTAACGCTAACTCAGTAATCTACAGTGGGTCATACAGCACAAAAATAGTGACCGGAAGAGAGACTTATTTGATATGAAGTAAAGTCTCTCTCTCCCTCATTTGGCTGTGGGTTGTATGGTCCAGGGGCCTACATCCCTGAAGAGAAACCACTGTGATCACTGACTAAGAGGTGAAATAATAGTGCCTCGCATTTTTCCATCTCAGCAGTTCTTAAGTCTTGACTTGAAGTGGAGATGAGTCAGATTGAGAACCACACACATAACTATTTTCTCATCAACCCTGCAGTTGTCTGTGAAAGTCAGGTCACTCTGTGCCCCGGATCACCTCACACTGGAGCCACAAAAACGGGACCAACCATTTGCAGTCATTTCAGATTTTTGTAAAACACCGCAGCTGCTCTATATGTGCAATATCGCCCACACATGCTGCACCTTAGATCCTCCAATAATTGCATGTTGGAGAGAGTATTAGAGAGAAATGCTTGTGTTAGTGTAACAAGGTTCTGGTCCAGATGTTTTGGATTAAAGGCCTGTTATGAAAATACAAAAGAAATTACTCAGGAAGTAAGGTATTCAGCTCTGTCATGCACATGGCATGTAACACTATTTAAAAGGCTTGAAGATGAGATTGGGAAAGGATTCAATTGAATATAGTGCAACATGTTGGCACGTTGTATAAAAGATAGTCCTAGCATTTGGTTGGTGAAAAAGGTCTGTGTTCTTAAAATCGGCTCCATAGCAACCAAGCTGTGGAACATGCTTTGCCAATATACAGTAAATGTAACTTCACAATGTATTTTTCCTGACTTATTCCTCAATTTATAATTGCTATGATACCATATGAAACAGTATGGCTGAATTTACTAATTTAATTATCAAACACAAAATACTCATTTATGAAAATGAAAGCATTAAATGGTTATTTTGAAAATGTTGTTGCCTGTTTACCCAATGATTGAATTGTGACATGTTCCTCTTTGACTCATTGCAACAAACTACAGCTAATGACTTCTAGTGCAGAGGGCTTTTACAGCTATCTTCTTTGTGCAGAGAAAACAATTATTTTCTCCCATGCAGTGAGCCATATGGTTAAAAAAAATACATAAATATATTCAGGCTGTTAGCAAGCTAACATTAACGCTCGTAATGCTTTATATCTCCCAGAATCTCTATTTTTTGCTGCAATAGAGCAGAAACTCCTGCTCTCTCAAGAAGCATAAACAAAGGAACCATGCAGCACGGTTTTGACATTTTTAGATACAGGCCTGAAGTTTAAAAAACAGGGAAATGAGAATGCTAGCTGTAGCTGGTAGCTACAAATGCCTGACCACATGAGTTAGCACTTGCGTCTTCTTCTTTGACTATAAATGAATACTTTATGCAAAAGCCTATGCTTCATTTCAAATTGATTTGATGCGATTTGCAATAAACATTCTTTACATAACTACATTTTCACATAACTGTATTGTTATGTGCTTATGGGGTCAGTGCAAACCTCTCTGAAATTGTGTAAACCTTTGAGTGCTAGCTCGAAGGATGTTAGAGAGGAAAAACTAGCTTGTCTTGTTTAGTCACTGTGAGCTCCATTGTGTCTGACATATGGTATGTCAAGTACTTTTTTCTCTTTTACCAATTGCAGTGTTTATTTACCTGCAGAATCCAGAACGCTTTGTGCTTGTTTGTAATTTTTACATTTCAAATCCAACATATCACTCCATCTTTAAGCTATATCACTCTTAATGTATGCCTGGGAGACAAACCTTTCCTTTCATTTATTTTTGTCAGGTGCATCTGCATTCATTAGAATCAAATACACCAGAATCTTTTTCTTCTATTTCTTGGGGTTTCTCCCTTTCTGTCTCTCTTCCAAGTAATGATAGTTTCTGTCACTCCAAAGTGTTTTCAATCAGCCTCCCTGGTTTAAAAGAAATGACTTAAAAGGTTTGGAGGAGGTGAAAAAAATGTGGATTGAATTCTAACTCGGGATTCAATTCACAGGATCATCCTGGGCTAAATCATTTGCAGAGAGTTCAGGTACTGCCACATCGAACCCTGATGAAGGCCAAATGGTGACAATGTGTGGATTCTACAAATAAATATTAGTTCTCAGTTAAAAGCATTTAACTCTTTTCTTAATGTTACCCATGCATTCTTTGAATCATGTCAGTAGGTGAAATTGCACCAGAATAACTTTTTCAATGATATGCTGCCATGCCAAGGAGAAGGGCAGCAGCTGCGTGAGACAGGTCAGGAGTTTATGTGCAGTGTGGCTCAGATTGGGAAAGTTTTCATAGACTTCGGAGCCTGTCATTCTAGTGAATGTTTGGGCTCAGCTGTCACAAATGTAAAATGTGTGAGAATTTTGAATGCTACTGGAGATGCAACCCTGCTACCTTTATATACTACTAACTTACAATGGCAAATACATTTTGAGCGAAATGTAATGCCACCTGAATGTGTATTTTCTTTATCAGAAATGAGATGAGAATGAGAACGTGTTTTCAAAAAGTTATTCTTGACCTTGGAAACAGCACTTGAAAATGTGCAGATAATCCAAAACTGGGCAAAGAGGTGGAGTGTGGGTGGAGCTGAGGCGGGCTGAGTGAACAACAAACCCAAACGACAGAAGAGGTTGATTGCCAATGACTCCCAAAAGACAAACTGTATACACTGTTATCCCGAATTAGTTGACTTTACTAGAAATTTGAGTGGAAACCTGTTGCCTTAAACCGTTTAAAGCTTTAGTGCGTAACATCTTCATATTTACATTCAAGCCATTGCCAAATTAGGTGCTACAAAGCTAATTAAGACTATCAGCTCTACACAACTCTCTCTGTATTTCTCAGTATGGCTATGTTCAGAAGATTATGTCGTCCGGCCACTTTCATGTGCAAAAACTCGAGTGAAGATAATTACCTCTTCTGAAGAGTGCATCATGTTTTTTTAATCCTCCGTGTCCTCCTTGGCTACTAGCAACTGCGTGGAGGAGGAGTGGGGGCTGTGCACGATCATGGAATGCTTGTATCATGTGGACGTGCCAACAGTATTGTTGTTTACTTAGAATTCCTCATGGAGGAGACAGAAACTACGCACTATAGCTTTACGCTTTTACACAAGGTGAAACTTAACAGGTCAAGTTGTAGTAACACAGAGCGGTAAGTTGATGCAGGAGACAAATCAAGTTTATATTAGTAGTCATTACTAAAAATCATTAGTAAAATTACAATTATTATTTTCTGGAGTCATGTTGTCTAAAATAGGCATTTTAAGTTAAACATGTAAAGAAACACTACAAATTAAAAACATTAGGCTACTCACCACTAGTAAAGGAATAATTCATTTATACAACTACTGTTTTTTTTCTTTATGCCAGTATGATTTTAATAACATTGTACTTCATACATTAGTTCAAAATTAAAACAAAAGGATTATAACAAAACAACAGAGTTATCCATTTTGTTACTGAGTTACTGCTTCCACTCTCTATACATCTCTGTCCCGATGCCCAGAGCCCATCGGTCCGCACCCGGGTCTCGGTCATGGTGCAACACTAAATGTAAACATGAACACTAAATCAACCATACAGAACTAAAACCCAGCAAACATCAATGCAAACCCAAAATAGTAACAGAACATTATCAAAACACACTGTAACTAGAACAGAAACCGTTCAGAACATATATTTTTTTCCCATGAGCCTTTGCAACACTTTTAGCTCAGAATAAATATAAAACGATTAAAATTAAATGGGTGAGTTATATATGTATAAAAATTCAACCCCCGCACAAGTGCCATGATCTGGGAAATTAGCTATTAAAAACAAACCTGATTATTTTACCAAGCGGTAAAGTTGGGTATTTTACCATGGGGTCTACGGGGATTAGTCAATATCCTCAACGTTCCACTTCCGGGATTGCTCCGCCGGATTTCACTCATTTAGGCTGGATATCCGTTGCCTTGGGCTTCCTTTATGTTGGTATTTTAAACTCCAGTTGATTTATGAGGACTATGGTTAACCTTCTGTCAGATCTCTGCAGGGTAAATCCATTGACATATATATAATGTACCAACAGAGCCCGTTGCTCTGGACGGAGACCAGTGAATCCTATTAGAAGCACTTTTTCGGTGATGGCCAGCTTTACTGCGCAGCCTCCAACTGAGAGAGACCGCGTAAATGTGACGTGAGCAACGTGTCTGAAAGTTGTAAGTGTTCTGGTAGCTGTGCCAAGAGAAATCTCAATCATTCCCAATCTTACAGAGACGGAGAGTGTAGGTATATGTAAGGAGATAACATAAGCACAGGCTAATTAACATTAACATTAGTAATTAAACCTAAACAGCTAATGTAAGTCGAAACTGCCTGCGAGCTTCTCCTGTACTATACGGTAATTCCTCTACTGTGCGACAGTAAGTCACTTGGTTATGACACAATCGTTAGCCTATTTTTACAAAAACGTCTGCTACGGAGCCATAACGTGAGATACAAGGTAATGGAGCCTTTTATACGTTGTTGTGTTTCTTTAGAACTAAACAATGGACAAATCGAGTCTTTAAACGCTTCGGATGTAAAGTTATTCTCAGTCAAGTGACGTAAAAAAAAAATGGCGGTCAGCGGAATGCTAACAGGAGGTGATGGCCAGTTAGCAACAAAATGGCGCCATGATGGCTCGAGTTCTGAAGCGAAGCTTACCCCCTTGGGTAAATCCAGACAGCTAGCTAGACTATCTGTCCAATCTGAGTTTTCTGCGGCTTTTCGATGTGTCACAATTATGATTGGTTTAAAGAAATGCCGATGAACCAGAGCACGTTTTCCTCCCATCCCGGAATGCTTTGTGGACTAGCCAGACCCTCCTTCGCAGCGCAGCGCTGGGGGAGGTCTGGCAAAGCGAGACTAATGGGGATTGACTCACTTTTGTTTGGAGCATAGACTGTATAATATTAATGGACAGAGCATGTGTGATGTCCCCCATTGCTTTGTGGAGATCTGCTATGAGTCGTCGAGTTTGCCGTTACAGGCACAGCCATCCTGGTTGCAGATGTGAGGGAAGAGCCCTTACACTCTACGTTACTTATACACTTTCAGTGGCAATCACATCATAGCCATGCCCTAAAACACCCCCTGCTTTATTGACGATTATAAAATCAACGAGGCCATTATTCAAAAAATGAACATAATTCTGTGTTGCAGAAAGACTTAAAACTAGTGATTGAGACCATAAACTCATTCTGAAAATATTTACTGATGTAATAAATCAAGTGAGAAGTGGGTCACGTTCTCATAGACTTCTACAGAAACCAAACTCCTTTTGCAACTGCACTTGACGCACCCTGCTGGAATTCAGATAGAGTGCAGGTTAAAGGCACTTCACCGAACCAGATGCTTTGTCCATTAATATTATACAGTCTATGGTTTAGACCCAGCCGCAAGTGGCCATTTAAGGAACTGCAGTTTCTGGCACTTATGCGTTAGCTTCATTTTTCAGCCCTGGAAGTTGCTGCTTGGTTAGCATGCCAACATTAACTAGTATTTGCTCGAAAAACTAATTATTGGACAACTGGAAATACTGAAATGGTGGTCGTGCAAGAGGGTCAGTGCATTGCCAAAATTACAAGGCCATCCTCTGGGGACCATGAATGTGTTTACAAAATTTCACAGCAATCCATTCAACGGTTGCTGAAATATTTCAGTTGACTGACAGACGACATTGCCATCCCAAGAGCCACGACACCAGGATGGCTAAAGATGGCAGTTTTCTGTCTGCTGAGTCCCAAGATTTTGAAACCCTAATGATGACAGCCCTGGAACAATCCCTAAGATCAAGACACAGAACACTATTAAGAGATGGATCACCTCCAAAAACCTATTGTTTTTTTAATCTTTCTGTCTCCTAAATTGTAAAATGCTAAAATGTGAACAGCAGAGAACCTTACACACTGATCTAGTGGACTAAATAAATAAATAAATTCATATTTTAAGCACTGCGATTGTATCATTCATTAGCAACTTAAATTGCATGAGCCAGTTATGACTTAAATCCTGTTTTCTTCTCACACCCACATACATGCAGCCTCTTCTTTCTCTGCTTGTCAGCCTCAGATAATAAACACAGGAGGACATTCTGGAAAAGACATTTTTTAATATGTTTCTTTGAAAAAAGTATTATCCAATTAATTGGAACTGCTCAATAACTGCTGCAGTTAGGAATGCTTCCCACTTAATTGAATTAGATTTCATTTCTGTGATTTCTGTGTTTGTTTCTGGCAGCTGCCATCTGTTTGCCTGGGACCAGCTCTATTAATAAGCTATTCAGATTTAGATGGGCTTTATTCCCGCAACTGTTTCTCACCTCCCCTCTCTCCCTCTCTCTTTCTCTCTCTCTCTCTCTCTCTCCCCTTTTCTCGCTTCCTCGCTCACTCAAATTATTGTCATGGAAATCATCAGAGGTGCCAAACCACAAACAAAAGAAAGAGCTTTAACATACACCTGAGCCAAAAAGAACAGAACTGTAGTCTAATTATGATGGGAACAATTAAGACTGTGCATATTTATTGACAGGGGACTTCACACGGAAGCATATGCTCATGAATATGAAAAAATGAAGGCAGGCTGGTGTGGTGTTGGTTTTGGATCTGAATGTCTATATGATGGTGTTGCTATGAACAAAAACTAATTTTTAGCCTAGAAATCATGGGAAGGAATGAAAATGTGCACTTTTATTGTAATTTCCTTATCAACTATAACTATTATGCACTCAATGTTTTGATGCAACACATTTTTTGAAAGCAATCTGGCCAATTTCCATAGCCTCAAAAAAAAACTTACATGTGCTTAAATCTGCTTCATCACCAGCTGCCAATATTAACCCCCATTTTCTTTCCTTTTTACCCCTCCCGTTGACCGTCTCCCTTTCAGTGCTCCAAGAACAAGGAATTCCAATCTGGGCTTTGCTCAGTATTCTGATCACACACCTCTCTCCTACAGTAATACAAGTCTACTTTAAAATTCATAACTACATTTGGAAAGAATAAAAGGGTGCCCTGATGGAATATTTCCAAGGAGCTTACTTGAGCGAAAATACAATTCGCTTCGGCATATTTAATAACCCTAACCTGGTCTTTAAGACATACAGTAGTAATAACAATATTAAAAAAATACTGGCGACTGAAAAAAGAAAGAAATCCAAGCTATGCCTTAGCATGAAACGAGTACCTATAATTCCTGCCTCCAGGAGGATGAGACAACGATAGAGAGAATGAAAGAAAAAGGGGGGAAATGAAGAAGACAAGAGATGGAGAGAAGCCTCGCAAAGTTAGAAAGAGTCCGCTCAGCTCAACTCTCATTTTCTGCCTTTCTCTTCCTCTCTTCTTCTGCCTGGGAGGCAATTTGAATTGAGTCAAACAGCCTAGATTGATTAAGCTTGGATGAATGACTTTCCAATGACACAGGACTCAGCTTTAGCCTCACCCCATCCCTCTGTACATATTTGACATGGTTATTGAGGAGTTGATGTGAAAGTGATTGCACAGTTGTTTCCTTTGGATTCCGTGCAAGGTTGAAACGTTCTACCTGGACTAAATGTTTTCTCCGTTGTTTGGTTCTTTGAAAGTCTTGTTTGAATCCTGCTTTGATTCAAACGCCTCTCAGGAAGAGAAGCACAATGAGTGAGTGTGAGAAAATAGATAACATGCTCCTCTTATTGGAATATGAATTGCTTAGCTCGAGCCTTAGTATTAATCTCTTGCCCTCTTTCCTCTCTCTAGTCCTTTTGTGTTAAGAGGGAGAAAAAAAAGATAAGAGAGAGAGAGAGAGAGAGAGAGAGAGAGAGAGAGAGAGAGAGAGAAAGAAAAAGAGTATTGAATATTGTGGGATGTCCTGTTCCAAATTAGGTCAGGACCAATCAAAGCTTAAATAAAAAGCCACTGAACACCAATGCTGTCTTTGTGATTCCTCTGCATGGAGAGACAGAGACCCCTACTGTTTCTGACATACATTAAAACCAGTCAGACCTCTCCTCCCTCAATACTCTACTGCCATCTCTCTGTTAGGATACACACTCCAGAAGATGATATCGCCAGGGTCCGCTATAGCCTGCTGCTGCATGTACATATACAGCCATGCAATATGCCCTGTGTGAAAATGATACAATTGCATATACTAGTGGAAAAAGTGTTTAGATCCTTAGTTTCTAGGTAATCTGCCAAGACAGCAGCTGAGACAATCTTTATTGTTAAATAGAAACCTGTGCATAGTGTATATATTAAACAGCATCCTCTTTTTACAATCTTTTAGTTTTACAAATGCTGATTGCTTTTATAAACGCTCTTAGAGAAGCAGGCAAGAGCTGCTAAACCCTATGGAAAATGTATCTGAATGTATCTGACAGGTAACTGTCAAGTTTCTATGGACTGCAAAGCACCTAGAGGGTTGGACTGTGCAGGTGGATGAATTGTATGTTTTGTTAGTTTTTAAAATGTTTTTAGCTGCAATTATCTGTTTGCCAGTTGTACTAATACATGCTTGTGCCATTCTAAATAAAAAAATCTAAAACAGTTGGTCACAAAAAGCTTACTTGAGTAAAAGTAAAAACTCAGCACTGTAAAAATACTCCATTACAAGTAATCACCTAAAAAAGTATTATCAGAAAAATGCACTACACATAATGTCCCCGGTCAAATATTACATTCTTTTGACTGTTATTAACATGGAAGCAGTATTTTACATTATAGTTGGTCAATGTGGAGCTAATTTGAACTACAGTTGGTTGGTTTAATCAATAAAAAACACATATTTTATAAGGTCATTAAATGTTGTAAAATCTGAAAAGAACTAGATGCCAAATTAATGTAGTGGAGTAAAAAGTACAATATTTGCGTCGTAGAAGTCTAGCATCAAATGGTGATTCTCAATTAAAGTACCCCAAATTTGTACTTGTAAATGTACTTCATTACGTTCCAGGACAGACCCAGGAGTTGGGCAAAAAGCTACTGTAGCCATTCAAGCTGTAATGAGATTTGCATTCACAAAAACTCTTGATCTTTTGATTATGCACAGCATTTGAAAGGAAGCCTGATCATCTGATCTGTATACAGTGTGATGATTCAGTCAGGCCAAGATGCACAGCTTTCATAATGACGATGATGACACTACTGACGGTAATGGTAATTATCCTCACTATTGTGTTGAAGGCTTCACTAAGGAAGTGATGAAGACAGTAAGCACAATAAGCAAATACACACTACCTTTACAAGTAACCTAGGTGTTCATTTTACAAAAGTGATGCTTCACTTGATGAAACTCTAATGGAGTGATAAAGTGTTAATATGATGCCAAATGGACATGCTGGGCCTGTGCCATCTCAGAATGCTTCCTGGGCAGTTATTTAAGCTGACATTTTAATTTTGTCATTTAAAAATGACATATCCACTTTAATTGCTTTCCATTTTAATAACAGCGGTTCATTGTTGTCTAATTTATTAGATTAACAAAGAATTTGACACAGTACAAATGATTGAACATGAAAAGAGAACTTGTAAAAATGTCAGATTCTAATTAGTTAAACTTTTAAAAGTACTGAGAATCTCATATAGGACTACTGAAGTCATAAAATATGTAGGACATAAAACCAGAGAGAGAGAGAGAGAGAGAGAGAGAGAGAGAGAGAGAGAGAGAGAGAGAGAGAACCACTATAGGATCCCCCAAATTAGGGTTATGTATAGTATTGTAAAGTAATTGTATTTAATTGAACAACATTGTAGTGTATTTTATTGTATTGGGTAATGTGAATGTTTTATAGTTTAGTGTATTTTATCATATAGCAATCATCATCACAGTAGTATACATATCTAACATGTGATATGTATATGAACCTCCTGTACACTGCTTTGGCAATATGTTTGTTCATGCCAATAAAGTAAATTGAATTGAAATTGAGAGAGAGAGAGAGAGAGAGAGAGAGAGAGAGAGAGAGAGAGAGAGAGAGAGAGAGAGAGAGAGAGAGAATATGTAAACATTGTACTGACTACATGCAGGAGCTGGTGTGCAATAACAATCAGGTTTATTTGACTAAATAATGCACAACATGATGAATTTACTTCTCGTAGGATTCAATTACGTTTTGTTTATTTACTTCTGACATTACTACAGTTGGATCATATCGTGTTTAGGCGTATTCTTTAGCTCATTTATATTTACAGCCCTTATATGCCAATTACTTGCCAAAGTATGTTTTCTACATTTATGAATGCTTTGCTCTGTCTTACAAAGAACAATAGGTTTCCAATGCCATCACAGTGGTAAAGAAAAAGGTAGGTATACGTGCAGTTTAGTGTCCCAAATTATTTTCCAAAAACTAATCTTCCCAAATGATGAGGGTGTTATTTGAGACAGGTTGCCCTAATCCTAACCATAACCATAATCCAGTTTAGCACGTTCATAATTAAGGACATTGTATGAGGAATTTGGGACACTAAACTGCACGTAGAATCTTCCATAGGGAATTTGGGACACTAAACTGCACGTAGAATCTTCCATAGGGAATTTGGGACACTAAACTGCACGTAGAATCTTCCATAAGGAATTTGGGACACTAAACTGCACGTAAAATATATGTTTAGGGGAGACTTTCATCACAGTTGCCAAATATGTCTTATTGTTGGCTGTTAACGCAGCTGAAAGATTGATGTGAATTATCTGCTATGCTTTATAATGCTACAACATTTTGACAAAATAGTATAAATAAAATCTGGGATACGACATCATAAAAAGGGCAGCATAGTCATTCAAACAGGAGGAGTGTTGTGAAAAGGTAGCCCCTCCTTTTCCCCAACTCGCCTGACATACCCCGCGACATTTAAACTCACTACCTTATCCTACAGCACAAATACCATAAACAGTATATAAGAATGGACCAACAGATCCCGTTGCTCTGGACGGAGACCAGTGAAGGATATTAGAAGCACTTTTCCGGTGAGCGCTGAGCGTTACTGCACAGCCTCCAACTGAGAACTCCTGTACTATACAGTAATTCCTCTACTATGCGACAGTAAGTCGCGCGGTTATGACACAATCATTAGCCTATTTTTACAAAAACGTCTGCTACGGAGCCGTAACGTGTGGTACAAGGTAATGGAGCCTTTTATGCATTGTTGTGTTTCTTTAGAAATAAACAATGGACAAATAAAGTCTTTAAACGCTTCAGATGTAAAGTTGTCGCTGTTGTCGCTGTCAAAGTGATGTCAAAATGAATGGCAGTCAATGGGATGCTAACATCGGGTGATCGTTTGGTAGCATCAAAATGGTGCCATAGAAGGTCTGAGTTCTGAAGCGAGGCTTACCCCCTTGGCAAACACCAACAATACACGAAATGAGTTGTGTACTACAAGTTCAATCTCTTTGTTTTGAGAAATTGTAACAAAAATATTCTGCAATAAAAAAATAAAAATAAAAATACACTGATAGCGCTGACTTTCACTTCCTGGTCCCGCATCACTTTGTTTCCCCAAGGAACACGGGCCCCATGACAATGGCTAGTTTATTCCCTGTTTGGGACAGGGGAAAGTGTTGATTTGAGCAGGGTAAGCTATTGTCTCAATACAAAATGATTGGCTGTATTGCAATTTAATTATTATTTAATTATAGGCAAATAATAATGTTATTAGTATTATTAGTACTGAAATGTATGATGAACTATATTTCAGTGTATGTGTGTGATGGATAGAATATCTGCTGAATCAGTCTTCCTAAAACAAAATGTTGGTTTCTACCAATTAGCTTAATTGAAGGGCTTTATTTAAAGTCTGGAGAGTGTCAACTTGCTGAGAGGTTGTATACGGGGAATTATTGAGATAGAGAGTTTTTGCTTGTGCTATTTAAACTGAGAAACCTGTGGGTTCATTTTTATTTGTTTTTTCAGAGGTCTTTTTTTGCGTTGGCAGTGTGCCGGATCACGTATTTTATAGCACTGTAAATGAATCAGCACTTTTCACCACAATCCACGTTTGCTGTTTGCTGTGTCTTCACCCCATCACCACCCAACCTCAGTGTGTCCTTGTCGCCACCATCCTGTGTCGACGTGGGCTGCAAGGCCCATTTTTCACAAGTGTGCATACCTTGATCATCTCCAGTCTTACATTATTTTTGAAACACAATATTCCTGGTTATAGAGGAAATTCAAACAAAGACCATAATGCCGATTGGCAAAAGTGTAACAGTGCCTTATTACAGTCAATATTCCTTCTCTTTGTGTGTAATAGTGTTTGCTTTCCAGGCTTCAACACAAAAGAAGTAATTGCAAATTGTATTCTATCCAGTGCATCATTTTCTCTTAGCCCCCTTCCCTTACTGACATCATATTTTCTGACAATTTTCTCCCCCTTCCTCTCCCTCCTAAGTGCCCTTCCATTTTTGTTAATCAAAATATATTCACACAATCTCCTCCTCCTCCTCTCCAGCGGATCTGAGAGGCTGATTGGCAATTTCAGCAGCGAAACCATAGTTCAGGGGAAGAGATGGACGCAGCCAATCTGAGAGCACCCTGCCGTTACCATAGTAACATCTCAACAAGAGGAGTTGGGGCTGAAAGCAGAGAAAAGAGAGAGAAGATATGATCAAATCTGAACACTCCATTCTGATTTGACAGGCTGATATACAACTCACAGTTTGTTATTACTAGCATCTCATTTCCCATTTGTTGTTTAGGCACACACATGCAAATGCACTCGTGTTTAAAAAGCATATGAACACACGCATGCACGCACACACACACACACACACACACACACACACACACACACACACACACACACACACACACACACACACACACACACAAAATTTACACAGCAACAAACAGCATCTGCGCCTCGCTGATAACACTACCTCATGGCAGTAAAAGCATATAAGAGGGGACTGTTTGCTTGCTCCTTTTACAATGACTAGCAGCAGGCCTAACAGTCTCCATCTCACACCCCGCTGACTTAAGCATCTCATCATCATCATCATCTTTGCTCTTCCCCATTTTACAGATCTGTCTGGACTTAATAAAACTGTCAGACCACCAACTGGGACTGTTAAATAAAGACTGCGCGGAGGCTAAATCTGCAGTCTGAAGCAGCGCAGTGGAACAGATCGTTAAAGACCACGAGATATGACATTGAAACTTGCAGCTGGATATGAAAAGTGCATTAAGAGTGACTTAAAAAAAAGGACTTTACAAGACTGTTCCAGAGAGCTATTACAGCAGATGGATGGATGGATAGTCGGGTAGATAGATGGACACAAGTAGTCAGGTTTACAGTAGCTAATTTCACTCCTTTAAATGCATATACTGTTTTCCATTTGAGAATCACCAGGCAATTAAGATGTAAACAAAGAAGTATAAATATGACTTGAGAGTGTGTGCTTGAAAGACAGGTGTCAACTCCAAGACTTCCTCCAATTTGGATTTTCTTTGATGATGGTGAGCAGTAAATCCAAATTAAGCTTTTCTATATATGTAACCTAGATATAAGGCAATATGGGTGCATATACTCAATATATGATATCATGTATTTTCCTAGTAATATTTTGTGGTATGTCACGTGTGTTTATCGATGCCCTCTGGTTATTTAAGATGCGGATGTGCAGGCCTTTTTTGTTGATTCTGCCACTGTGCCTGATGTTACCAAGGCAATATCCATGTTTATGTACAGTGCAGAGTTTTACACCGAAGGCCTTTAAATCCGCTTTGATTCTTTTATTTGGCTGAAGGCGGGATAAGCTGAAAACAGAACATTGATTCCATACAGTTGTTATGGCTAAGATGTTAGCAAACAGATGCCTATTTGCATATCCAGCAGACACAGAACATTAGCATTCATTTGGAGTTGTGTTTCTGGCCACCTGATGAATTTGAGTACTATTCAGTCAGTACTATTCACTCCTTTTAGCTTTGTTTTTGGTTTCCACCAACTCCTGAAGGAGAATCTGGCTCTTAAACTTGCTAAAAGCAACACTAACTTCACCAGCTAGTTGCTTATTTTGTCTGTTTTTGTGCTGGACAGGTAGCGTACAATAGGTTTAGCAGAATGCTTTTTACAGAAACAGATGCCTGCTGCCGCTGCTTAAAAGAGCTTCATGAGAGTGAACCAAAACAAAAAGCTGAAAGATGCTAAAAGTGTTTTCACTTTACATCTTTTGATAATATAAAGATATCTATTAGTGCAGCTTTAACTGATAAGCTACCACTCTGTCAACCAGATCAATATGTTTTTCAGTTTCATATTTAAACTAAAAAAAAAAGTAATTTGCAACCCAAGTGTAGATATGTTCTGTTTTCAGGTGAGCCTCGGTCTTTAGAGAAGCAAATGAAAGGAATAAAATAATCAAGAATAAAATAATCAAGCGTGACATTTATACGGTATCAATAAAGAACATGCGATGTAAACAATAAAAGTTAAGAAAGTTTATTACATGTTTATATACAAACAACCCTGCAAGGCACACCTTTTGTTTAAATAGGAATATACAACACATTTTATTCTTGAAAGCAAACAGGTTTTAGTTTTGAAATATATATTAATACAAGTCTGTTTAGTGTTGGACACAGAGAGAAGGCCCCAAGTTGTGGATGTTTTAGTCAACACAAATAATAGAGAAAAACAAACAAACAATTAAACACTTTATGATGTAAACAACTCAACGTCTTTTATATTGTAAATTAACATATTTAAATGTTAGACAAATTGTGTAGAAAAATGGACCATCAGAGCTTTCTGATGAAGACAGTGTGTCCTTTGTCATGATTAAAATATGCAGTACAGACAAAAACACCATACCATAAAATTGATTCATTTAAGAGCTAAACTCTGTACTTGAAAGCTTAACCATAGAGCATAAGAAGCTTAGCTGGACTGGCACTCTTTCAGCCAAATGTTTGTCATCATTGTAGAACAACCTTTGTCGGTAGGACTAAAAACACAAGAGCTCTTATTTTGTACTTCACGTGGACTGATATGCTATGAAACTGCAGTCATACTCCCTGACTAAGGACATCCAGATTCAATGTATATTTTGTTAGGAAAATTACATGTTATCTAATTTATTAGTTAAGCTAAAACACAATTGCAAAAACAGCCTTTTATAATAGACTCTGTTATTCATTTCTCTTTGTTAGGCCATGGATGAGCACACTTGAAACAGGGAAGAAGAGAGACAGAGAAGAAAAAAAAATAAAAAGCTGTTCAGCTGCAATGAACAAATACTGTATGTGATTTGGCATTTGGAAGTTGTCTATGACAAAAAGTGTGTATCTTTCTTTCATGAAGAAAAACAGGGTAAACCAGGGCAACCTAGGCATCCACATAAAAAGCATACAGTTATAGATGTATTCTTTACATTCTTCAGTACATACTATTGATCACGAATCAGTCATGTCATTCTGTCACCTCGCTGAAGCTGCCTTTATAAAAAAAAACATTGTCCAACATCAATCAGGACATTTGTGAAATAACTTTTGTTGTGACTGCTCACAGCACATAAAGCAAAGATTGAAAGATGAAAGGATGCTCATGACAAAGGCCTGTCGTGACTTATGAAACAAAACAAAACTGAACGATGGGGCGAAAAAACATTAAATGGTTGGGACTTCAAGCTTAGAAACATTAAGATGCAGGCTGTCCTTTTACACAGTTTTCCATCATAAAGGGCGATGACCCACCGTAACAGATTTGACAGATGTCAGATCCCTTCAGTGGCTGCTGACTTACTCCATCTGTAAAACCTCTTTACCTTACAACTACAAGTTTAACAAAGGTCCATCAATGTTGCCGCTTTCTCATTTCTTCGCCAAGAAATACCAGCAGGTGCCTGACCAGAGATGACCATTTTAGTGGCCTAGAAGGGCTGAAAAAGAAGGGGTTAGTCGGCATCTTTTCCTGGGCCACATCCTCTGCTGTTTCAGAGTCTTCTGGCTGTGTGTTTTATTGAATATTACTATTGCTGATGTTCCGGATGGTTTGCCATCATCATGCCAGGAGGCCAAGTCGCTTGACCTTAGCAGACAGGAAAGAGTGGATGATGAAGACTATAGTCTTAGGGCAAGAGCGGAGGTCCAGTTGCTGAAAGAATAGATAGAATTTGGGAAGCAGGAAAAGTGAAAGAGAAAAAAAAAAGTGAATTCATTAAATGTGTCTTCTCATGTCAAGATTACTTCACTTTCATCTCTCCCTTGTTCTCCTTCTGATCTAACAGAAGTGTGTGTAGAGCCATTGCTAACAGTCCTCTAGCTCCGTACTGCGCTAAACTCCCACCCACTTTCTAGAGGTCCAATCAAATGCGAAGGATTTGACTTACCACTCAAATATTACACAGTACAGAAGCTAAAGACACTCCAACATCCATTTCACTGGGACTTCAATGCTGTTATCCAATAGATTTCCTTTAATCACAAACACTCTAACCAACTGTCCTGTTAGATAACAACAATTTAAGCTAACTTTGTCATATTCAATACAACGGCTCAAATTTATGGTGGTTATAATTTAACAATATTAAAAATGCAACATATTGAGAACGTCTAATGGAAAATAGTAACTTACAATCTCAGCCTCGGGGCCTCCAAAGTCGAGGAACATCATGCGAACTCCATCATCTGAGGACATTCTTAGACGCTCAAAGGGCTGCTGAAGCAGAATACTTTTCCTGACACCCATCTCTTCTGTGAATAGTGTGAATCCCTCATCGATGTGGACACCCAGGGTGCACTCCTTCCCATTCCAACTACAGGCTGCCAGGGTAGAAAATGAAAACAGGGCTTACATAGAGGAAGGTAATGTAATGATTTTCCAACGCACAGCTCAAATTTTTCTCAAATAAATCTGGATTTATTACATATTTTTTGTGCACTCATGTTGTTGTGAGCTCAGTGTTACAGTGTTGATACAGAGCCCAGAATGTTTGGACGTATCCTATGAATGTGACACTGAAATGATAACAATATGATTCAAATTATTGTTATTGTCAAGATAAGATAATAGGTCTTAGTTAAATGGAACACTAAAATAATACTATTTAAGATTTTAGAAATGTTTGCACCACCTCATGCTACCAGCAGAGGGCAGTGTAACAGCATTACTAAACTGCACTGACCTGATGGCTGTCTGACTAGTTAGGATTACTAAATTTCCAGAAGAAACATTGATGACTAAAATGTAGAATCTGGATCATGGAAGTGAAATGAGTTGCAGACGTAGGCTTATAAGACACCATATATACAGCTGTACTTGAAACAAAAAAAAATGTGTTGCCTCCTCTCAAGCTCTTTATAAAAACCTATTACCAAAGGCTTTCCTTTCTAAAAACCCAGTTCAAGTCTTTCATAAACATGCAGGCAGAAGAAATCTCCAGAGATTGAGGACATTTTACTAAAGACTACAGTTCCTAAATCGCTGTGCAAGAAACAATACATAGTAACTCCTAATCCTGCTTTGTGAGACAGGCTGTTTTTATGGAGTGAAATGTTTGTGTGTCTCCGTTGAATAGAAAATACGTCTTCTTGTGCCCAGGCAGTAATTGTTTGGATTAAAAAGATTTGACGTATGTTCACAGATATGATTGAGGAGTTTGATCAATATAATAAGCATTTCTGATTGTCATCAGATCAGAATTGAAAACAAAGGAGTGTTATATAATGCATGACACAAACATCTTTAGAAGCTTGCCTTGCATTAGTCAGTGTAAAATACATGTCAATCAATTTTAGAGTGACAGCAGTGTTGTGTTTTGAGTTGTGGTTGAGGTGGAGTTAAAACACTGCAGACCACTGATTGGTCAGAAACAATTGTCACTAGTGAGGCACAGGACTTCCTGCACAAACTTGTGATTTTTAAAATAGCCAAGCTACCATCAATTGCGCGAGTGACTAAGCCGCACACTACGCCGCACACTACGCCGCACACTACGCCGCACACTACGCCGCACACTACGCCGTACAATTGAAATAACTGGGAGGAGGGTCTGGCTAGGCCACACAGCATTCCGGGATGGGAGAAAAACGTGCTCTGGTTTATTGCCATTTCTTTAAACCAATCACAATCCGCGGTGCCGCTGCAAAATAGCCTTAGGAAGGAACTTGTTTTGGTGGAACGTGTACGTTCAAAAGTTCTTTTAGCAGTGCAACAGAAAACTCAGATTGGACAGATAGTCTAGCTAGCTGTCTGGATTTTTTCTGGATCTGAGGAGCGGTTAACCATAGTCCTCATAAATCCACCGGAGTTTAAAATGCCAACACAAAGGAAGCCCAAGGCAATGGATATCCGGCCTAAATGAGTGAAATCTGGTGGAATTTCTGTTGGCAACGGAGCAATCCCAAAAGTGGATCGTCGAGGATATAGACTGTGGCATATAACATTTAGTGAATGTATCAAAACAAACTTGCAGTGCCATGAGAAGAGGGTGACCCCACTGGGAGTCAGACCTTGAACCTTGGTTGCGTCATTCAGAACAAAATGTTAATGTTTCTACTCGTAGGTGAAGGAACTGTGTAGCAAGAGTGAAGATTGAACTGGGAGTCAAACAAATCTCTGTATCAGTACCCGTGGTGACCTCCTTGATGAGCTCAGCAGCATTATGGCAACCCTCCACCAGCAGATGAGTCCAGGTGGAAAGCTCCTTGGCAGAATCCACCCTGAACACATGGGTCTCCACGCCTTGCTTAGTGCCAGAACGCAGGCCAAATGAGAGGTCAGAGTCCAGGAGAGGAGAACTTTTTCCTGGGCCAGAGTGGACCAGTCTGAAGGGGAGAGGAGAAAGTATGAGAAGAACGTGGATGAGAAAGAGGGTAACTAAGATTCATAGGAAAGGATGAGCCAGAAGAGCAAATGAAGGGGTATACATGTTGGTGTGTTACAGATGTAAAAAAGTGAGACGTGACGTTCACACGAGAGAAAAAAGGGAATGAAAAACACATGAGTTATAGGGTCTGGTTCCACTAATGTTTTCCAAATGAATGTGACGTTATGAGGCAAAATGTCCAACAATCCAGTTATGGAAAAAGTGAGCTTGTGCTCTCGCGACTGGGCCAAAACAAGCAACGGAAAGGTCTGTTAACTCAAAACTGGGCTGCTCAGGGTGGAGGACAGAAATGTATTAAATGCCAAATGTGCTACGTATGCTAAGTGTGTTAAAAAATATTGAGTACTGTATGAGGTGTATGTGTATATATGCAGGCATTTGTGTATTTGAACCTGGTAGCAATGAGCGGGTGACTCTTGGTGGGGCTGCTGAGGTTTTCTTTGCTTTCAGGCAAGCAGGGATACAAGAGCAGGTCTCTGTCGGTCAACATGGCCAGTACTGGTTTCTCTGGACCCTGGGTCACCTGCACAGTTGTAGCAGAGTTGAAGAAATCATTTAAACTCACTCATAGGGTACTGAAGATTACCATACATGGCACTGGTATGACAGTAAGGCCCATGGACATCAGTTGGTTGCAGTTATGAATCTTGGATCCAGTTGTTCCACAGCCGTTAATGAACTTATGTGCATGTGTGCTTCCAGTAGCTCTGTGCTGCTGCATTTACTTTAAGACAGGATTCAACTTTAATGTGTTGGTAGGTTGTCTTTCTCAGAAAGACATTAAAAAAGACACAAAGGTATACAACATATAGGAAGAAATAAACAGGGCACCATGGCATACTAAAATCAACATGCAAAATACTGCAGAGCAGGTCTTGCAGTATGGACCATCTACGTCTGTATTCTGTATTCTACCTGCTCTGTAATCCAGCCCAGATGTTTGACCTCCATGCCAAGTTGCATGCTCTTCATCTCCTCCTTCACTCGTGGTAAAAGGTTGGCAGCGCCAGTCTGGATGGCATTGTACCAGGACTGAGCCATGGCTGGGTCTTTTGCCCGCAGAAACACAGAGTTCTTTCTGCTGGACGAAATCACCTCGAAATACCTGGCAGATGAGATGAGAGGAAGAGAGAGGGAAGCAAGCAGGGATACAAAAAAAATGGATAAAAGGGGCAGTTAGAGAAACAAAACACAAATGGCAAAGAGAGGAAAGCTTGAGGGTGAAGAGGAAGTTTCAGATTACATAACAAAGAGAATATGTGAATGATATGGGGTAAGAAGTCCATTTTACAATATTCTCTCTGAGCCAATTTGTTATTTTCAGGTTGAGATCTGTCAGACTTTTTTTCTTGAGGAAAGTATAAACTGAAAATCGAAATATTATGTCAAACTTCTAACATGCTGTACCTGTTTTCTGTGTCCGGGGGGCACTGTTTTCGTAACACCTGGCACATCTTCAGCGGGATGCTGCGGGGCTCCTTCATCTCAGCAGGTGAGAGTTCAGTGCCCCTCTGTGGAGTGGAGGGGGGAGAGTCCCAGGGGAGGGCCGCCCCAGGGGACCCCGAGTTTTTAAAGAAGGCCGACATCTCCTTGATGTACTTCACTGAAGCAAAGCGAGAGTGTGAGAGAGAAAATTAGATAAAGTGGGCAGAAGGCAAGAGGACAAAGGGAAGAGGAATTTGGAATATGAATATGGAGCCTTCAGGTTCGGAGATGAGTTGAAAGCTATAGTAGCACATTAACAGCTTTAAAAAGAAATTCATGTGAAAGAAATTCTTTGCCTCTTCAGATTTCTCCGCTTTTATAAAGTGCTTATCATGCTCTTTCATGATGAAAAAAATATTCCTAACATGGCAAAAAGGGATGCTAATTTAGTTTTTTCTTCTTCTGACCAACAGCCGATCCTCATTAACAGATCATTACCGTTAACAAGCAGGCAACTGAGTCCCAGTTCACCCATCCGGGAGAAGTAGCAGCCACATGTTGCGTGCATTGTCGTGGACACACGCATGCCACTTTCCCAGTACGTTTCTACCGCGTCAATGCAAGGTTGTCAGCTGTGTGTCTGCCTTGCATACTCTGCGTTAGTAGGACAGCCGATTTCATCGATATAGTCGGATGGCATGTTATTGTCAAGCCACTCTCAGTTGTGAGCACCGCCCAGCAATCAGTCATGACAGCAACAAAAAAAGAGTTTTGCGTTTTAAGCGCTCCAATAAAAGGCACATGTGGTTGCATGTCGCCCCCATGAGTTGTTTTTAAGAAATAGATTGTATAACCTACTTTTCTTTTACCAGGCGACACGCCTTTTTAAATTATTTTTTTCAAACGTAATATTTAATAATAACTATTTAACTGATAGTATTAAATAGGTCAGAATTTGTATTGTCGGTTAACAATTAAACGGTTAAGTATAAACATCCTGAATGGCAAATGTTTCTTTCTATTTATATCTATATAGTAAACACCCATATAATTTACTGAAAAAAACAAAAACAGCTAGAGTTAGTTTTTGTGACTTAGTGAATATATATATATATATATATATATATATATATATATATATATATACATTCACAATGTGACTATGACTGTTGTGTACTCTGTATGAGTAACAAAGTGAAAAAGTGGCACCCATACATCCATAATTACAGGGAATAGGTGGATTAAGAGCACATAACTACACTGGGATAGAAATTACACTATTCAGAAGTCTATTTACAACATTTTTTCCAAGTGATATATTTATTTAGGGTAATATTGTACCCTATATGTTTTTATGAATCCCTCATAATTAAAAAATAAAATGATTAACAAATGATTCATGCTCTTCTTGGTTTGTGTCCACATAACTGGTCCTATATTATTTCAAAACTAGTGTGTTAGTAAAAAAAGGTGTTACCCAATAAGTATTTATTACAAGATCTTCATATTTACATTGTTATTAATTGTAAAATCTGGACCAAAATGACTTTAACATTTTTGTTATTCAAAAATACAATAATTCCAAAATAATTGTGTTGTTTTCCAAATACTACAATATTGCAACCAATGATTATAATAATTGCATTTAAAAGGAGATGTGAGCAGAATACAGCTGGGCGATGCCAAAAAATATATATAATATAATAAAAAACAATATTGTTTTTTATTATATTATATAATATATATATATATAATATATTATATATAATTTGGCAATTTTACCTTCCACATACCCCCCCCACACACACACACACACACACACACACACACACACACACACACACACACACACAGCTCCAGTCTGATAGACTGTGGTATGGGTTTGGCAGAAGTAGCCACTGCTGGACTAAAAATAGCCCAGAGGACATGGCAAGGCATGAGGCTGAAGGCTGAGCTCTGGTTTCACTGGGGAAGTGCAAAGTGATCTTACACAGTACAAGAGGCATGTAGTCAGAGGGCAAGCAGAAGAGTCACAGAACAGGACAAGAGGAGTGAGAGAGCGGGCTTCCACCATTCCCAAAATAGTCTGTCTGTCAGCCATACAGTTATTTTGTTAAAACTACAAGCAGTACATCATATCTATGACTGTGTAGTGGCTTTCTCTCTAATGGTTTTATTTCAATATTTGCATTCTTCTCTTCTATCAGGAGGTGGCAGAGTGATTAAAGAGATGGTCAAAGGTCACAACAGGGTCCGTCTGAAATGTCTTGGAGAAAGAACTCTGAGCACCCCTAACACACTTTCTAACTCACTGACATTCAATCTGTAACACTGCTTGTTTCATCTGTCGGTTTAAGCAATGGCTTGAGCTTTCACACATAGGACTCTGTTGTGGAAAAGTGTCATGTTGATTCTGTTCAAAAGGACACGACCGCTATGGATGTAAAGCTCACACGATTGGCATCTAGCCCGAGCTGGTGATGATGAGCAAGGCGAGAGATTGTTCACTTGTTGTCTCGTCCTTGGCACGGTGAAACAACAGTTATCAAATTTTAGTGTCAAATCAAGCCATCTCCAGCCATTCTTATAAAAGCCATCTCTCATTTCAGTCTTATCTGCCACTTCAAGAGCCAAGTCCCAAAGTGTCACTTTCTTGTCTCCCATGATTGGCTCTAATGCTATATGCAGAAATGTCAAATCTAAAAATAATAAAATAAAAATAAAACTGTGTGCTTTTAATATCAAAGTAACTGCATGTACTCGCATGTGATCACTGTTCAAAAAACTTGCAGAAATGTTGCATGGTCTGAAGCAGGAAAACTACCAGAACAATGTTTATGGAAAAAAAAGACTCTTTTTTTTTTTCAAAAGTGTTGATGCCAACATTTACAGTAAAACTGAGAATTTCAGGACTAAAGTGCATGTCTGAAGGGGGATTAGCTGGCTTCAGAAAAGGGCATGACCTAAATGCTAAAAACTATAAACATACAGCAGCTCCTCTGAGTAAAGAGAATGTTCACTGTCTTCCCGTCTGCAAACTCTTCTTCCTTTGAAAACTTCTTCTTTCTCAATAATATTGTCCTAGATCTGTAATCTGTAATATTTCCCTTTCTCCCTCTCTTCAGAGATGAGGTCAGTTCCCTTCTCAGTCTGATGTGGGAAGTGGATCATTTCTCTCAAATCTACTGTATAAAGAATCACTGAGAAAAATGACTTTTTCCCCACTTTGGATTTAGAGTATTAAAACTGCCTCACATACTCTCTCTGTCCCCCCATCTCTCTCCCTGTCTCACTCACTCACTTACTCACTGACTGTGGTCTACCAGTATGGTTTCCACAAACATTTATGACACACACACAGTCTGGGTTTATCACAAACATTTGCTCACACACTTACATGGCTGAGTACATATGCAAACACTCATAAATTAGCACAAAAAGTAATGCATATCCAAAAATGTATTCATGGTGTGAAATCCCAATTCCTGAGTATCAAGCCTCAGTGCTTTTTTTAGTGTCTGAGGACAGAGTACCGAAAGCTGGCTCAGATTTGTACTCTTTTCACTTGTTCTTTAGCAGTTTACCCAATTATAAACTGTACGCTTTTCTTTCATGACTGCTTGTGTTTAAATAACATTTAAGAATTCTGCCATTTTGGTTGGATAAAGAAAAGGGTTTTTATTCTTCAAAGAAACAGGAAAGAAAGTTTTGCTTAGTCTTGCATTGGTACAAAAATGCAGGTATCATATCGGCACTGCTATAGCAAATTTTACACAGCCTTATAGGTATCCCAGTCGGGTATGAAGAACCTGAGTGTAAAATCCCTTCTTCATTAACACTGTTTTTTGTTCAATGCATTAGGGTCATGTACGTAATGTTAGGGGGGGCCCCTAACATTACGTACATGACCCTAATGCATTTGAAGTGTCTACAACATTTTATTTCTCCCTTTTCTATCAGAGAAGGTCACTTGTTTACTTGCCTCATTTACACTATGCAGAATCAGCTTAAAATACCATAACAGGTTTTTCTTTGCATTTATAGACAAAACCAGACACATTGGGGATGTGTAGACTGGGAACATGGAAGCAGTGAGCAACCGATACGTACCAGCTACAGCTTTGAAGTAGCTGTCAACTTGCATACGTAATGTTTCATGGAAATGAGCTTCTGTCCATTTGTTCCTGTGCCAACCCATTGATGTTTATACCATGGGGTAGCCAACTGCTTCCTTGTTGCTGGACCGAGGCCATTCAAAATTGATGTGGTCAATCTCAATATGGCAAGCTAGGCCACACAACTGGGAATGGAAATGGGATTGCCTACATTATTGTGGAATACAAGTGGAAGTCATCATATAAGATATCCTGAGCCCTGCAAGGATACTGAATAAGAAAGCTGTAGGTTTTCTCAAAGACTGGCACTTCAAAGATTGGTTATCTGTATATGATAAGGATGTTTCAGTCATGCAACTAGCGCTACACTTTGAATAATAAAAGTGTCTTAAGAACATTGTGGGAGAAAGTCAGGAGTGAGAAAGCAAGCATGGCTGTAGGTGCTGATATCTGGCACGTAAACAGTGTTCCATACTCAGTGGTCATTATTCTTTATTATGTAAGACTGAGTTTATGTTTGTGATTCATGCTGCACAAACTGCAGAATAGAATAGGCTGGGGAAAAACACCAATCATAGCAAGTATAAGTAGATATTTACTTGTAAAGAGGCTTCACTATTATCCCAAAAAACGATGGGGACATGATCTCATTGGCGTTTCCCAGATTAGAAATGTCAGGCATTAGCTGTGGCCCCACATAACAAATCAGACGAGATAGCGGTGAATGAAAAGGAGAGGAGAGGGATGGAGAATCAAGGGGGAGAAGTAAAGGAATGAAATACATGGAAAAGAGAGAGAGAGACAGCAAGAAGAGGATTGAGAGAGAGTGAGACAAGCGATACAGAGAGACCAAACATACAGTTAAGCTCAGCCAGAAATGTAGCCATGAATACCAGTGGCGGCACATTCAATACAGAGCTAAAATTAGCTGAGATGGCACTGTTATTACTTTAGCTTATCTGGCAGCCAGCGAAACTACTTTTGTACTGTGTGCGTGCACGTGCATGTGTGTGTGCATGAGGAGTTCCTTTGCTTCTTCTGCAGAATCTGCCACTAAGCTTTTCCTGCTAAAGTCTTTACGTTGAACCTCACAAATCCTGACCAGACATTTTCAGCCAATTCAGTTTTGACACAATTCACTTAACTGTGGTTTTGAAAAGCTTTTTCTATTTACAGTCCCCACCCCCCACCCCCACCCCCACCGCAACTGGTTACCGTGGGAGCTGCTGGAATGTCATTGGCCAGTCAGCGACCTCAGAAGCATGCTGTTGGCGCTGTCAACCATGTCGGACAAAGAATGTCCCAATGTTACACCACCAACAAGGAAAAATGTCTTGGGCCAAAACAACATAATAAATAACTGCTAAATAACAGGAACACTTGCTGTTTTCATTCTGTAAATTGAGGTCAATCGAGGTAAAAGAAAATTACAGCCATTACTGAGCCCACTTAAAAAGTCTGCCAATCGTAAATTAGATGTATAAAACTAGGATTTTTAGACAGTAAAGATGGGGATTGTGCAAAAGTGGATGCAACTAAATATTAGAAAGATGTTGCTTATATTTTACAGATTTAGTAACCAAACTTGCGCATGCAAAAAAAGGAACATGTGGCGAGTTCAGCCTAACCGACATAACAGTATAGACATTGTTATCAGCCAATGTTAAATACTTTCAGATCACATGTTGGCGGATAAATTACAGAAATCGTAGCCATTGTTCATGTTACAAACCTAATAACTAGTGCTGTCAAACGATTAAAATATTTAATCGCGATTAATCGCATTAATGTCATAGTTAACTCGCAATTAATTACAAATTTTTATCTATTCTAAATGTCTATTCTTTTGTCCCATTATTTTTTCTCATTTTAATGCTCTTATCAACATGGAAAAGTGGATCGGCTTGCTTTGTGCAAATGTTTTTTTATTAGACCAACATTGGCATATACTGTAGTGTTCAATTTCACACTAACATCCATGTGCTTATGTCTGAAGTCATCCATTGTCGCCTGGCTTTGACGAGGGGGCGGGGAATTCGCATCAGCTGTGTGTTTGGCCATCAAGTGGTATTTCAGACTGGACGTGCTGCGATCATAGCTGAGTTCACAACGACAAAACACACAGACCACTTTGGTCTTGTCAATGGAACCATTTGACAACTTTTTAAAAGTAAACTTTCCATTCAGAATCTTATTGGCATCCATTTTGGCGTCTTGCGCTCGCCATCCACTCAAAACGTAACGTTAGCCTACTACTCTTTGGCCGGCTCGCAAGCCCAAACAAGTGTGTGCGGCGTGCCTGTTATTTTGTTTCTGGTCTAGCAAGATCCGTTGTGGTGTTGTAGTTTTTCTAACGTTACTAGTTGTTGCAACAGCATGTGAAAAAAACTACAAAGTTTGCTAGGCCAAAAAGAACATTAATTAACTGACAGCACTAATAATAACATTTGTTAATATTCACATCAGTCTCAAAAATGTATTATCAGTCAGACTCTACCGTGCAGAGAAATGCATGTTTTCTACTCTGACTTACCAAACCCTCAGGTGGTGTTAATGTCTGTTTTGAGGCATGTGAGTACATGTGCAAATGAAAAAGTGTACATCCATGCCTTCTTTTAGTGATCTCATGTACAGGTAATAAATGTCAGATTTATGTGTCCCCAGTGTTTCGCTGATTAATGTGTGTCTCTTTCTGGCAGCGTCAGTCAGCGAAAAATTTCCCCTGTTCTGAATGATTTAGATAAGTTCATTGTTCCTATAGCCCATCTCATTAAAATCATGGATGAATGCCAACCTTGGTGGGGTATAAGGTATGGCATGAGAGAGACTGAGGGCAGAGCACACCAAATCAGACTTTAAAACTAATTTACATACTGCCAAGCACAGATTTGATTACTTTGCATAGTGTGTCAGGAGAGTTAATTATCCTAATTCAACAAAGTGAAAGTGAAGGAAACTTTAGCAGGATCTGGCAGAGGACAAGAACAGAGCGGAAGGGAGGTTGAGCGACATATCCACTTTACTTTCCAGCTTTTTTTTTTTATTTTGCGTCTGGAGAACTGTTTCCATTTTTAGGTTTCATGTATATTTGCTTGGTGTGATTCAAAGCACTAACTTGCTGTGCGACTTATGAACCTCATTTGCAGTGTGTTTTCTTCTATAATGAGTCAAATGAAAGTGATGTCAACATGTGATTCTCCATTTATAAATAGCGATGGGCTTTGGAAGAAAACTGAAATACTTTATAAATGTCACTGAAAAGTTACACAATGCATAATAAATAGACAAAATAGTGGGTTATTATGGTCAAGTGTATATGAAATCCCACGTAGCCATATCGAAAATTCAGTGGTGAAAGGAATAATAGATTTAGGTTGGCTGGTACATCGGCAGTTTTTTTAGAAATGCTGAAAAAGTCATTCATATTTTTTATTTATTTTGTTTGTGCATATATGTATTTTATTCTGAAAAAGGGCTGCATACACACTTTCCCATGCCCCCCCCCCCCTTTCCTCCATCCCCTACATGCGCATGCTGCACAATACTGTGAGATGGTTCAGTGGAGTCTAAGCCTGTAATGAAGTGAGAGAGTGGCACAAAGACTAGGCCAACAATTTATCAGGGGCACCGGACCAGGGCAGTGGGGTTCAGAGGGGGCCAGTTAAGCAAACTTGACGCCACAGAGGGAGAGAGGCTCTGAGGGAAAGTTGTGATTTAATAAAGCTCTGTTATTTTTGCAGGTTAATCCAGTCCCTCGCTTGAGTCTAAGCACAATGTCATCATGGGCCAGCACCTCTGAAGGAAAAGGAACCAAGCTTTGTGCCCAGAGGGTTAGAGGTTTCACAGCAGGGATGCACAGAGACATTTAGGACAGAAACAGTAAATACAGTACATCCAAGAGAGTGCAGGAGAAGATGAGTGGTGTGGACAGGAATTATTCTATGATTACATCCCATGACAGTTTGATTTAAATACACACACATTTTAAATGGACTTTGTTGCTCCTTCTCGGCTGTTTCTATTCAGTTTTTAAGAGAGTAATATAGTGGCAGTGCAAAAAAGAATTTATATTAATTTGCTTTTCGTGAAAACAAAGCATTTATATTACTTACTTTACACTCACTTTAACCACAGAAACAACACTGAGACAGAAGCTAGAGGACAGAAACACTAAAACAACATTCAATACAGCCCACTAGTGTGGATTTTTCCTTGCAGCAAGAAAGTAAAAATGTTGGACTTTCCTGAGCGATGGCTAAATTTGTGATTGTTTATCTTAGAGAATTCGAGCACCAGATGGGTGGGATTTATTTCTCAGAAAGTGCCAAGTACATTGTCAGTAACAGCACACATCTTCTTGTGTCCTGGTAGGACCCAGATCTGGTGGATAGGTAGGGATCGTGAACTGAAGGTTTTTCGACCAGGTAAGGGGAACAACATCAACTTCTATAGGTGAGCTAGTGTGTGTGTTTAAGTCTGCTTGTGTGTGTTGGAGTCAAATATGCACTGGTGAAATGGAACAAGGAAAGAACTGGCCAGCTAATTTTTCAGTCAGCTGCTGCACACTGGAAAATGTACAGACAACTTTGCATTGCATTTCTTTCGAGACAAATTATTTTCTCATTCCTTAGTTTCACAGACAGCTTCACTCATCCCACCCGAAAAGTAAGTTTTTATCTCCAAATGAGACTACCCTGGATCAGTGAAGGTTAAAGGGGTGATAGAATGATTATATAGGGTATTTCACACGGTTCCTTATGGTCTCCTAATGGGGTATGTAACATTGGTTGGGCTGAAAATGGTCTGGTTGATATTTTATTGGCCCTTATGCATCCCTGTGTTTTGGCCCTATTTGTAACAAGAGCTTTTCTTCCAAATATGGTATTCTCATGAGTATTTAGATGAGCTGCGCGCTGATTGGTTGAGCGACTTGCCATACGCACACATTAGAGACGTGCGCTGATTGGTTGAGCGAATTGCCATACGCACACATTAGAGACGCGTGCTGATTGGTTGAGCGAATCCCCAATACACATATATTAGAGAAGCGACAGAATCTCATATTCCAGACACTGCAATGTTTCATTACCAAATTCACTTCTGAGACTTTTTTAAGCGAGAAATCAACTATATAAATCTCAAATATGGGCCGTTTTACAAAAATTGATGGCTAATAGCAAATTTGGTAAGTCGTGTCGGACTTTAGGAGCTCCACACAGTCTGACGAGAAAGCGGCAGCCTGCTGGGCTCCATACCCAGCGCAAAGTCACCCTTTGTGGATACTGCACTACGGGGCTCCACGGCCGGCTGCCGGCATAACTATAATATATTTACGGTTTGAATTTCGTCACGTCACTTATATAACATCATTCCCTAATGTCTTATAAAGCTAACCGTTGTGTCCGATTTGATTTTAAGGCATTTTTATGAACGCGAGGCGTCTTTGTAGGACGAGCAGCTGCTTGCTATATGTCCCATTCATTACAATGGGGAAATACCGCAGCTAGCTACACTTTCGCCATAACTAAATTATATTTACAGTTTGAATTTCGTCACGCCACTTATATAACATCATTCCCCAATGTCTTATAAAGCTAACAGTTGTGTCCGATTTGATTTTAAGGCATTTTTATGAACGCAAGGCGTCTTTGTAGGACGAGCAGCTGCTTGCTATATGTCCCATTCATTACAATAGGGAAATATCCCAGCTAGCTAGCTACACTGTCGGCATAACTAAAGTATATTTACAGTTTGAATTTCGTCACGCCACTTATACAACATCATTCCCCAATGTCTTATAAAGCTAACAGTTGTGTCCGATTTGATTTTAAGGCATTTTTATGAACGCAAGGCGTCTTTGTAGGACGAGCAGCTGCTAGCTATATGTCCCATTCATTACAATGGGGAAATATCGCAGCTTGCTCACTTTCGCATAACTATAGTATATTTACAGTTTGAATTTCGTCACGGCATGAATATTACAGGTTCCTCAAGGTCTTACAAAGCTTAGCCGATTTCGGATTTCAATTCAATGTATTTTTGTGAATGTCAGAGTTAGGAGGAGGCTAGCTAGCTCTCATTGATGGACTCCATCTCACCGCGGCTCTATCAATGAGACTCGCGGACAAGAGGCGTTTATTTCCCCGATTGTTTGTTTAAATAACTCAACACACATACCCATTATAAGATTAACTGGAACCTGCGGGCTGCGGTAAAAGATTGCGGGCGTAACAAGCTCGCTGACCGCACTCTCAGTCACTCACCGGTAGTAGGAAGAGGGGAGGGAGAACAGCGTGATGCAGGCCCTGGAGCTCTGTCAGGGCAGCAGTGTGTGGTAGTTCCAGTCACCCAGGAAAGGGTGAGTTTGCGCGGGTATTGAGCACCGGGCCGCTGGCCGAGCTCAATCGAGCTCACAGCAGGCCGGGGTCTGTGACGGAGAACAGGCAGGGCGGCGATGTAGCAACCCAGGCAGCACCGGCGCTAAACTCCGACACACAGTCGGACAAAATTTGCAATTAGCCATCCATTTTCGTAAAACGGCCCATATTTGAGCTTTATATGGTTGATTTCTCGCATAAAAAAGTTTCAGAAGTGAATTTTGTAACGGAATAGCAGAGATCTGCGTGACCTAGATTCAGAAGACTACCTGATCTCAGGTCAGTTGTGTAGCCTATGTAAATGTTGGGGCGTGACTGTTCTCTTAATACACCCATGGCTGTGACAAAGGTTCCGGATTTTGAGATGCTTACGTAAGCAACTAGCTTTGTTGAGATTCGCCCGTTTTCAGCGGCAGTTTCAAAAAATTAGATTTTCATAGTAAAGGGATGTCAATGGGATTTTGAGCTTCTATGTATTCTATTCTATTTACCCACCGAACTGTCGTTATTCAACTATGACAGGGTAAAATCGGTTTTGCATTCTATCACCCCTTTAACTGATATACCAAATTGAAGTCACCAATTAAAATCAGACTACATGGACTTGCGTTCTGCACTAAACTGCTCTACATAACAATTCTATATCTAGATAAAGAAATCAAAATTAAGAAAAAAGCCTTTATGTCTGTACTGTTTTGGTAAATACGTCACTTCTACCTAGCAGAGCTGAAGAGAAGAGAGCAAAGCGAGCCTTGAAAATGAAAAGAAACCAAGAAAGTAGAGGGATGTGGCTGAGGGATTCAGTCAGGCTACAATGGGAAGGTTTATTTTCTAAGTAATAATTATAATGTCACAGGAGCGCGAGCTAGAAAGTTTTAATTAGGTGATAAAATACATGCATGTCATTGGCGTTAACTGTACAGCTCCAGCATCAACACTGGTTGGGTTCATACATTCAAATCTTGACACTCAAAATCCCAAAGCATGAATTTTTAGCAGACAGAATCTAGGTTAGAATCTGATCAAATGTTTATAAATTGTTCACAGGCTCATCACTAAACCATGCGTGTTTGATTCCACATGGCCCACACTGGAATATTGCCAAATGTACTTCTCAACTAGCAATTAAAGTTGACAGACAGGTTCAATTGAAAAAAAGAGGAAAAATTAAAAAAGGGTATGTCCAATCCACAATTTTAAATTGGTTTTCCATTTATGAGAGGCGTTTCATCTGCAACATTGTCTAATGGACGCTACCATACGCACGTTTTTAAAGACAAATTTCATTAGATGTCAGTGAAAGTCAGCAAAGCAAGGAATGTAACGAAGACAGCAGACACTGTGGCAAAGGACACACCAGTGACTAATAATCCAGCGTGACAAGCTATCCAGGCAGTGTTTGGGGACAGTATGAGAAATGTACTAATCCTGCAGGTCTGACTCAGAAGATAAAAAGAAAGCATTCTCATGCTGCAGACAATCACATCCTACAATTACAATAGATTTTACAATGTTTTAAGGTGCCTTTAGACTGTGCCACAACAGTGTTCACATAAGCAGACCTGCCAATCTTGAAGAAATTTTATGAGTACAACCCCCCCCACCCCCCCACGCGCACCAATCACCGACAGCCCACTGCCAATATATGCTCCACCGTTGCCAATCTCACCAATGAGAAACCTATGAGATACCTAATACCATACTACATAATATACTTTCACCAATCAAGATTTATTACTTACTCCATAACCACATACAAGTAGACCATACATGTTATACAATTACTGATATCACTCCTAACATTGAATTGAAAACAAACTGTTGTACAGGAGGCATAACCCATGGAAACTTCTTCCACCTGAAAATACATTGGTTTTGCTCATCACTACCTTCTAGATTACAATAAATTATTATTACTGTGTAGAGGAGTGGATGAACGGCTGTACGCATAGTGAAACTACTATACACATTTTTTCTTATATCCTGTCCAATATTTTGTGACCATATATTTGTTAGTCTAACCAACAGGAGGCAGAGAGAGCTAATAAATATTCCTAAGTACTTCTGTGTTAAAGATGAGAGTCAGACCAGGTTAACACATAGCCTTCTTCTGATTACTGAAGGGAAATTAAGTAGTCTAAGTAATGATTTACTCATAAAGCAACTTTTAAAAGCACAAGATTGAAGCCTGACAGAGACACAATTATGGGCTAATAAATAACATGGGTCAGACATTTTCAGATACGCTTTTACAAATTTGACATGTCAGTTGCCACCAATCACATAAATAGCCTAACTGTTACTTTTATCTTACGTTAATCAGCACCTGGCCTTTCTAAAACCTTTTAGTTTTCTAGCCATTCCACCACTTTTCTAACTACCCCCAACTAATGGGAAGGATGGCAGGTGTGATAGGCTAGCCTATTGACACCAGTGTTGGGCAAGTTAATTCCAAAATAAAAAAATTAAAAATAATTATTTAATTAATTTAAAAAAAAAATTTAAATTTTAATTAATTACTGTCTCTGAATTGTAATGCTTACACTACTTTTGCGTTACTTTTGAGTTACTTTCACTAAAATAAAAGCGGAAGTATTCTTGGCAGGTAGCTTGTAGCTTGTGAGCTTTGACACCACGGGGTCAACAAAGTCTCATCTTTATCCACTTTAATACATAATAATTTATTCATATTATTTTGTATTATTAATCTGACGCTGCAAAGTAACTAAAGCTATGAAATAAATAGTTATATAAGTAAAACGTACAATAGCCTACTTCACTCAGTCTGAATTGTGGTGGACTAGAAGTAGCCTGATAAGTAAGACTAAATGAAAAATACCCAATTAAAATTGAATCAAAGTAGCCGACGGTAGGCTATTGTTACTTTCCACCGCTGATAAAATGTAATGTTACGTGTAGCAAGACTAAACATTAATTCCCGACATGTTATCTGTCAGTTGCTCGGTCACATTGCTGTCGCCACTGACAGGACACAGATGTTGTCAGTTACCGTCTCTGGTTCTGACCATGGAACAGTGACGGGACAGCTCGCTTCAATGCAGCGTAAACAACTCCGGAAAATAATGTCCGTGTCGCAAATGTATCCGTCTCTGTAATCATTTCAACCACTGAATTGTAACGCGTAACGCGAAACACACTTATGCACACAGATGCGCTACTGGAGAAATGAGAAACACAAGACAGTCAAACAACTACTGGAAAGAACGCTCCAATCCACATGAAGATGCTGCTGCCACCCACTAGATGAATAGATTAGCTGCTAACACATCAACACTAACTCTCACTCTGACTGTGCTGAGGCAGCATGGCCCAAAAACACCACCTGAGAATTTGCAGTTGGAAACTGTAAATTAAGAAAATCTCACTTGCCTCCCTGGCTACCTGTATGCCACTGTCCAATAACAGACATGGGCCACCCTCTGTATCAGCACTACAGGTAGAAGAAGTAGTATGTGTGTGTGCAAATTCATATGCAAGTGCCTGCACTTGCACACAAGCAGAGCCTATAAACGTATTTACAGATCAGATCATGTGTAAACAGCCAACACGATTGAGACTTATGCTGCTTCAGTAACAGAACCTGAAGTTGTACAGAATTAATTTTAGACAAACACTGAATGGTAGATAGTCTTAGCCAGCACCACGCTGTGTCCTAATAAGGGTCTATAAACTTTACTCCTGAAAGTCATTATATTCCATCAATCAATCACTTTACCAGACTTAAATCAAAATAGGGCTGGAATATATATCTCTGCTGGCCTTGCTTAAAAAGACTATATGGTATGTATCTTCTCTTGAGGGGATATAGTCACATATGTCCTTGAAGAGCTTGAATTGTAGATATGAAATACCATTTTTAGCCCTAAAAGCAAAATGTAACTCAAACTGTCTGCACTATTCAGCCTTTTGAAGGGCTGCCTGTCCCGCCCCTTGTACTAATAACGGAGAATAGTTATACTATTATGAAAAAGATCTTACGTGACACACATACTGTAATGAAAGTGGTTGATAATGTATCTACTGTTTAACAACAAAGTGCTGCAGATCATACAACTTGTATGTATGAATGCATGCAGTTGTTGACCCCAGGAAGAGTAGATGCTACATTGTTAGCAGCTAAATGGGGATCCGAATAAAGGAAAGTACAAAGGCAGTAAGTTAAAGAGTTTGATGCAGGGAGAAGCACAAGTTGTGTGCTGGGTGTCAGAAAGAGAGAGAGAGAGATTGAGTTTGGGGTTAGCTCTTGGTGAGAACGCTGACAAAGCATCCTTCAGCTAATACTTATCACTGACACAAATGAACCTCTTCAAAACTAATCTCACCTCAGGCGTTCCTGAAACACATTCCTATTTGTGCATATTTAATATTCACATTCTGACCGTTCTAAAGCTGTATTAATGCACAATTCCAGTGGAATGATGCAGTCAATGTAGTGACATGTATTAAATACAATCAAAAGTGCAACCACGGTGGCCACTGAGACTTCATATTAATAGCTATAATTAAACTCCACGAAAGGCATGATCTTAACAGTGTGGCCACACATGACTCTAGCTGGTTATGTAATTTTAAGGAGAGAACAGCACAATTCAATTAATTAAAATAAAATAAAAATCTGTGTCAACACTCTTTAGGATGAAGAGATTTTTTTTATTTTGAGTGGCATATATAGTGTATAGGACAGGTGTTTCAAATAACTGAGCAATCAACATTAACATTTAAACAGATCACATAGAGCTGTGATTTATTGCCAAGAAAGCCTTTCGATGTCCATAAGTAAACAATCTAGGTATCGGCAAAGTAGAAAGTCCCAGATAAAGCAAAGTAGAAAAAACAAATGAAACCAACATTTCAAATGTTCTGGAGACCTGTCTTGCTGAATAACCTTAATATGTATGTACGTGTGTACGTTCCTGTTGATTGCCATGTGAGCTCTTTAATTTGAATCGCCTGTTGTGTGTCACACAGGCTGACTGCTGTTTTTAATTTCCTGAAGAAGGCAAAATGTGTAAAAATGATGTGTGCTTTCAACTTCCTCCACCATTGGCCATTGGGGCAGTAGTTAAAGATGAGCGACGGGAATACAAAATTTAATTTAACACAAATCTATCTTTCAAACACAGCAGGAAACAAAGAGGTTCAGCAATGACATCATCAAGCAACAAGTTCTGAATATATTTGGCAGTAAGATTACATTTGTGAGCAGAATTTATAAACAAAAAATGTTTATGATATCCTTGAGGAATTGTACATTTACTATCACTGAATTATTAAATCCACTTGCCAGCCATGGTTAAATACACATTTTAAAGGTTGGGCCTTTGTTTACACTAGGGCTCTAGACTAACTTTTTTCCCCACTGTCCCGAAAAACTATTTTAACTGAATTTAACTAATTTTGAAAAAGATACAGGGTTAACAGGATTTATTTTTAAAATGATCTAGATTTATCTGAGTTAACTTTTGTAAAGCACTTTGTAATCAATAACAGCTACATTAGGCTTGGGCACTATCTATTTTTTCATACCTTCCTGACATTTTATACGGTATACGGTACAAGATGGTATTCATGTAAAAAAAGAAGAACAAAGGTAAAACCTATGCTGCTGGTGATAAAAGTCATTGTAGCATGTATGACATTGTCTAGCCTACAATGCTGTGTGTCTAATATGTAATTAGCCTACTTAGACAAGTCTTGCTGGGGTTATAATACTTTTGGCCTATAGAATAATGAATATAGGCCTATAGGAAATAAGCACCCTTCTTACATAGATTATTGCTGGAGGACCCGCAGCACTGTCCTTAGGTACAAAAAGGAGTGAATGTATATGGTTACTTTCATCTCCGACAGAAGTTTGGTAAAATGTAAACACTGGTGTAAAGTGTCTGTAATTCCAAACTCAAAGTATGTTTTACCTCCAAACTGCTCTTAGCGTAAGTACTTCAGTACATGTATTTACTGTAGACTTACTGTGTTGTCACATTAAACTGCAGTTAAAACTAACTAACGCTTAATGTTTCTCTAAACAGAAACTCTCAGTTCTGCTGTGTGTTTAGCTCAGTTAGCTGTTAGCTCTACTAGCTCTGTTAGCTGTAAGCTCTATTAGCTCCGTGAACTATTAGCTCCGTGAGCTATTAGCTCCTCTCGCTCTAATATCTCCTTGAGCTGTTAGCTGCGAACGCTCAATCAGCTCTGTTAGCTCTGTTAGCCAAACACATCCCAGGACTCTGCTGCCTGCCGTCTGCTAACAGCTAATTAGCTCTCTCCTGTCGATTTCAACTGCCTATGTAGCATTATCAGGGAAAAATAGGGTTCCTCCCCTGGAAGCAGTTTGTAGTAACAGTAGAAACAGTAATTGGTTCAGTTTGTCTTTTGCTAAGCTATAGTTTACATAGGCCACATACATATATACATTTTTGTATGTCCCAGAGGCGTCCTGGGGAACATCTCCGTTTGTCCCAAACACATTTTATATTGCCCCCTGGACAATGGGACCCCAAATGTCTCGAGTCCTGGTTTACGCCAATAAAAAATATCTACGTCTTTACCAAACAACTAAATAATAACATTCTTTTAAATCTTTGTTTTTGTTTTTTGGCTTCAAACGTGACATACTTTTCCCAGACACATTAAACGTTGTACAAAGTTGATCAATAGTTAATGCTTACACATTGGCCAACAGCCCAATGGGGATGACAGAGATCAGGAGACTTGATACAGCCAACAAGACATGTCCTGCTTAAAAGATGTTCTAGACAAGGGAAAGACTGCAACCGTAGAGCTTCCATAACTAAGCCTACTTAATCCATGTGTGTGTGCACTGAGCCTGAGCACAACTACCTTAATGAAAAGGAGAGGGGAAAAAGAACCAGCAGTGTCCAGAAATGTCTTGGCAGAGGAAAACTAGCTCTCTCATTCTGTTCCCTACTATGTCCCCCTGGATATGCAAGTAAATTCTCCTGAAATCCAAGCTGACATTAAGCTAATACCCTCACCATATACAAAAATGGACCTAGCCACATGGAACAAGACCGTCAAAGACGTACTTTTTAATGGTGCGTTTCAGTCTTTTTAGGTGCCAAGTGGAAAGTGCTCCCCACATGGGATGATAACACAAAACAAATACACTTCTTCTACCATTTGAGTCATTTAAGATTGTATATCTGTACTCTATCTGTATTTGTCCGTTTCAGATTTTCTTTTTACAAAAGGCTTCATAAGTTCAATATTAATATTTTAATTTTTAAACTCCCAGAATCTGCAAACATGTTTGGGCAAATACATGTCTAATATTTTTTCTAATACATTTATCTTGTGTTGTTCTTTCACCTAACATGAGGAGGACTATAGAAGTGTAAAAAATGGGCTACATCAAATTTTTCCAAGAGACATACATGAGGGGGTCCCTGGTATATTTTCTAGGTCCTTGGCTGAAAAAAAGATTGAGAACATCTGTGTTAATGCCACCAAACAAATTAGTAAAAAAGTTAATATGAGACATTTTTGTGTGACAAATTCAGAAGCCTTAAAATAAAGTGCTTGTGGGATCATCAAACAGTGTCTTAAACCCTTTCTGGCGTACAACAATTTTTTTGTAACTTTTTTAAAATTGGCAATCAATCACACAACTACTTCCATAATTTTTTTAAGTGTACAAACACCATGAATGCCTTTGGAGAGGGGCTGTCTGAGACTGTGCACTGTTATCCCCATTTGAATCACCATCTCGCCCTTTTTTATGATGACAGGATTTTCGTCCCGCTTTTGAGTGTGGCCGCTTGGAATCGCTAAAACACTTTTGCATTCATGTGGTCAGACAACCTGTTATACCCTTTAGCTGCTAAACTAGAGGGTTAAGTATGCTACCAGTAACCCAAACTGGTATATGAATGAGGTAGTTGTTCAATAGTAGGGGTGTGCAAAAAAATCGATTCACATTCGTATTGCGATTCAAGCTCTACCGATTCAAAATCGATTCAAAGAATTCCAAAAATCGATTCATATTTTTTTTCTTTTTGTTTTGTAATGGCGTGTATACTATTGTCCTGAAATGAGTTTAGCTCGCCATTCCCATAGATGGCGCTGCGTCAAATTCACACTGACGCCTGGGCACGCTTGTCATGATCAAAAGAAGAACCAACGCACTCTCTTTCAATGCTCTAAACTCCCACTGGACTCTGAACAAAAAGCTCTTTTTCTTTAACACTTTTATTTTATACTTGAATTTTTTTATTTAGACATATGAAGTAATAGCAAACTACATTTAATTTGTTGTTTCTTTTCTTTTAAATTGTATGTCTACTGCAATCACATGGGAAAAGTAACTACATTTACATACTGTGAATCGTTTTTTTAAATCGAAAATCGATTTTGAATCAAATCTTGAGCCTAAAAATCAATATTGGATCGAATCTTGACATTTTCTGAATCGTGCACCCCTATTCAATAGCTCTGCACAGCCACTCATCCAGACTATGGGTCTCACAACAAGCCTTGCCAGCTCAATTGTTAGAAGGTTACATTCTTCCCCTGCTACAAATATGGTGTACCAGCACATTGACTCCTGGGATACATGAACAGCACTCACACGTTGAAATATGCCTGCTCCCTAACAAACTCACATGCACACACTCCATCTGTCCCAACATTCATACTGGTGTCCTGACCTGCCCTTTGCAGCCCATTCATCCTTCCTTTCTGCTTTACACCATGTGTGTAAGTATGTGTAGTATGTGGTTGTATACTTACTTTTGTGTGTGTGCTTTTCTGTCAGGCCTTGGTTGCCCAGAGAACAGATTTGCCATTGAACTATCCCTTCCCCCCACCCTTTCTTTCACACATGCACACGCATGCTTTCCTTGTTCCATGGTTTCTTCATAGAGTAGAGGAACATGCCTTACCTTGGCTGGCAAGCTGGTGGCAATGATGGATGCATTTTCAGAGAGAGTATAATCCAAATTAAAATAGGGTAGACAGACACAGTGGAACAGTTGAGAGCTCATCCAGTCCCTGTAGAGCTACTTCATATGTCTGCAGTCCTATTTTATTTCTGTCTCGAATTTCCCATTTATTAATTTTTGCTTTATGAAGCCATGTTTAATTGTTTCATGGTGCTCTCGTGTTTAATTGTTTCATGGTGCTATCAAACGTAACATTTTGCAAAATGTATATATAAATCTCCCAATTTATTGTGATAGCAACCCCAGAATGAATCTGTAACTCTACTATAACGGCACATTCAGGTGTGATAAGGTGTGTGTGGGTGGGAAAATGTTGAGGTGACCTATGTACCTCTCTTCTCCATCCTCTTCCTTTCTCTCCTTACATGTACTGTATACACACAGAAGCACACACACTTGAAGATGCAGCAGACTGTTTTCACACATAGTCAGGCTGTAAATGTCACTGGGACTAAATGAAGGCAGCTGTGGTTATATGGTTTCATCTAGTCTGTTATATTTATCTGACCCTCTCAGGTGTTTACTGTTCCTCTCTCGCAGACACACATTGATTACTCCATCTCTATGTTAATGTAAGGTGCGACAAGAATACAGAAAAAGAAGGGCAGAGGGCATCCTTTTATTGGAAACATATAAAGGATATATTTTGTCTTTCAAACAGACAGATTGACAATATGCACAAATTCTTATTTGTGGAAAGACCTTTGGGAAAAGCAGGAAGTGGAAGGTTTTACACATTCACACCATTGACATATATATAATGCACCAATAGACCCCGTTGCTCTGGACGGAGACCAGTGAAGGCTATTAGAAGCACTTTTCCGGTGATCTCTTGCTTTACTGCGCAGCCTCCAACTGACTGAGACAACGTAAATGTGACGTGAGCAACGTGTCTGAAAGTTGTAAGTCTTCTAGTAGCTGTGCCAAGAGAAATCTCAATCATTCCCAATCTTACAGAGATGGAGAGTGTAGGTATATGTAAGGAGATAACATAATCACAGGCTAATTATTGCTAACTAAATGTATGTTAGTTAACTATTAGTAAAAATAAACAGCTAACGTGTAAATCGAATACTGCCTGCGTGAAGCTTTTCTTTACGGTAATTCCTCTACTGTGCGACAGTAAGTCACTTGGTTATGACACAATCGTTAGCCTATTTTTACAAAAACGTCTGCTACGGAGCCATAACATGAGGTACAAGGTAATGGAGCCTTTTATACATTGTCGTGTTTCTTTAGAACTAAACAATGGACAAATAGAGACTTTAAACGCCATAACGTACCACACGTTATGGCTAAGTAGCAGTTTTTGTAAAAATAGGCTAACGATTGTGTCATAACCACGTGACTTACAATCGCACAGTAGAGAAATGACCGTACAGTACAGGAGAAGCTCGCAGGCAGTTTGGACTTACATTAGCTGTTTAAGTTGAATTACTAATGTTTTTTTTAGCTAGCTAAGCCTGTGCCCATGTTATCTCCTTACATATACCTACGCTCTCCGTCTGTGCAAGATTTGGAATGACATATAACTTTCAGACAGGTTGCTCACGTCACATTTACGTCGTCTCTCTCAGTTGGAGGCTGCGCAGTAACGCTTAGCCATCACCGGAAAAGTGCTTCTAATATCCTTCACTGGTCTCCGTCCAGAGCAACGGGATCTGTTGGTCCATTTTATATATGTCAATGAGTGTTGCCCCTTTCTTTTCTGCTGTTGGCTGTAGGGCTGAACGATTAATTGCATTTGCGATAATATCGCGATATGTTAAAACGCGATTTCCTAATCGCAAAGGCTGCGATTTGGTCACGTGACTCACGAGAGCAAATCAGTCCGCACTCCGTAGTCCGCAGAGAAAGCATCAACTTAGCACGCTAACGGTACGCCGTACCTTGAGCAGATTTCTGTCATTCAAACAACTCTGAGTTGTAGTTTAAAACTTGTAAGGGTTTTATTCGGGCTCCAGTCCATACATGCAGTTAATGAATACAGGCACGCAGAACTGAAGGCTCGGTTAGCAACGATTAGCTCTGATTAGCGGTTAGCTCCATTATAAAGATATGGAGCGGAGGAGACTGCCGCGGAGAGGGGTAACAACCAGACTCTGATAAATGACGTTCGGGGAGCTGTCACGAGCCGCGCGGTACGGTGTTTCAACGGTTTTTTATTAGTACAGTTAGCTAACCCCCCCAACACCTCGCATGCTACTACTAACGTAACGATAGCCTCTCTGAGCTAGTGCAGCGTCGTTGACGCTGTCATGCACACCGGCACGCAACTTCATGAGGGAGGAGGGGGCTGGAGGCAGCTCCTCTTCTGCTGGGCTGTTAAAGAAAATACACCGATGATATATATTTTACTTATTTAACTGTCTAGTAAAGTTCAAAGACAGTGTTTAAAAAATGCAATCCACATGTTTACATATGTCTATGTAAATAATAATTAAATAATCTAAATACTACTAAGTGTTGTAAAGCCACATTTGTTTTATATTTCTGCAATCTGCACTTTAGTGTGATTTATTTCTGACTTTCATATGAATGTTTCCACCAGGCTTGGTCAGTGCTCAATATACTACTGGGATTGAAGTAGTATATTAAAAAGAGGTCATTCATATAAATTCACGCATCACCTAATTTCACCATCACATACAGGCCTGGCCTCCAGGAAAGAACAGCTTGTTTAATCTATCTAATCTTGTGAAGTTCATACTATACAATGATTTATTGCTAGTTTTTGTTGACTAATACAGAAGACAAAGAGCTTAAAAAATAATCGCATATCGAATCGCAATCGCAATATTTTTGAAATAAATCGCAATTAGATTATTTTCAAAAATCGTTCAGCCCTAGTTGGCTGCTAAGCAACTGTGTGGGACATTGAAATCATATGATTCATAAAAAATCTATAAAGTGAACAACAGTAAAACAATTTCTAGCTGTGTCATATCTGCACAGCTGGTAACCCTTGACCCTTGTCTAAAAAGCATCTTGTTTTCTAATGTTTTAAAATCTTATGCATGTAGACAATTTTGAAGGCAACCACTGAATCAATCACTGAAAGATATACATAGCATCCTCATAACAACATCCTTCGCCTGATAATACTGCTTAAGGTATGAGGCAAAGCGCAGCATAAATACCTTGCATGTGCTGCTGCAACAATCAAAATTGCACTAATCCAAGTGAGAAGAAATCTGTTTAATACAGGCTTTCAGAAATATTTCTTCTTCTTCTTGACTTCCAAAAGAGTCAAAAAGGGAAAATCCTGCCAGAAGCGCAGAATGCCAATCAGGCTTCTAATATAAGTCCTTTAAATGTTGTGGAAGTACTTATCTGACAGATTCAAGCATTACTGTTCACATATTCCAGATATGTTAATGTGATGGAGGCAGTTTCTCCCTGATCTCAGTCAAGGCCGTCTGTGTTCTGTATTTCAGAAAGCGAAGAAAACTGCCTTGAGCCTTGTTTTGTTGCTGTGCACATACAGTAAGAAAGAGTGTTACCATGATCTTTGACACTGTAGCGGTGCAAAGGAGTTTGTTTCTGAGTAGATTGATAAAATGCCAAAACCACAAAAAACAAATACATTGTAATGGAACTTCAAGTCATATGTAATCACAAGTATTTTCATGATACGCAAATAGTCTTGAAAGAAAATCTGACTCTTAAAAACTGCAACTGGAAAGCTCGTAGCCCTCAACTGTTGACCAAAAACTTTCGTTCTTTATTTCCTCTATTCCCTAAAAATACTCCAAAGCTTCTCACTACAGATATGAATCCTGCAGTCCTGCAATCTCCGGGTCAGACTGGCACACACACACACACACACACACACACACACACACACACACACACACACACACACACACACACACACACACACACACTCAACCCTCTCCCCTCAGTGAGCCTCCAAGCCTCTTCTGTCTCCTCAGTCCTCCATCAGGTCCTCAGGGGGAAGGGAAACCCATGAAATGATTCCTGACATGACGGATCACAGAGCAGCGCTGGTTGAGCCGTCTGATATCAACACTTTTCTGCCTGACTGTGGACAAGTAAGGCAGGGGGATTTGCAATGATTTCCCCTGGCTGTAGCTCTAGCTGTATCTGCTCCGCTGACCGAAGTTACTGACGCTAGCCCACTGTGCAAGCTAACCCACAGAAATGCTGTCACATGGAAAACCGGTAACTCCGGTTTTTGTGTTGCTTTTTTAAATAGATTTTCTCACGGAAACGGAAAGGTTATATCATGCGTGTTATGAGTTATTCTCGTTTAAAGATTTATTTATTTTTTAAATAGTGTTAGGGTTTGGTTCTCACAGTTTTGGACATACTAGGTTTTTGTATGCAAGTATACGTTGAGAGCACCTACTGTCTGAAGTGTCAGTTTGACTCACATCACTGAACATAACTGTTAGCCTCTGTTTAGACTCTGTGGGTGAGCTCTCCCTCAAAACACGGACTTTGACACACAGAGAATATACAGATCAATAGAAAGAATAATAAAAGCAAAGCAACAAAGTGTGAAGTTGCATGGTTCCTGATGGAAACATATTCTTTTTGAAAAGTAACATGTAAAACATCACTCAAACTTTGCTTTTAGACACTGTGCATTTGTAGCGGGTGAATTTCCAATTCAACCCAGTGACTTGAAATCAGCTTGGTGGGATGCAGAATTTCTGTGATGCAATCAGTTGGCAATACAAAAGATTGTTTGAATCCCTTTCTTCTGTCCTCTCAGCTAAAGACCACATCTCAGGTTAGCCATGTTGTTTCACACCTGCTGGTGGACTGATGCTTTTAGGCTAAATGTGCATTCACAAACACATCCAGCATATGACTTAAGTGTAAGAATGAGACAGAAAAGGACAGGGAGACAGTCCATTAGCTCTGGCAGCTCATGTGATTAAGTTAAGAGCAAGAGGGAAGAAAACCACCTGCAAATACCTGCTGACTACACTGCAAACCTTCCTATGCACAGCAGGTCTTACCCTACAAGTTCTCCACAGTTTTCGGTTCTGACATGAACAAAAACAAAGTACTTTCTATCAGTGTCAACAGTGTTATATGGTCGGGAAGACTGCTCATTAGCATGCCGAGAAACTCTGAGGTGCGAGCCACAACAATATTCCCAACTTTTGAGTCTTTGGTTTCCTCTTGCTGTTTCAATTTAACTCATTATTTTGATGTTTCTGATGTCTGTCTGATCAAAGTTCTGATTTACCGGATTGTCTCTCTCAGCTCATCATATATGGCCCTTAAGGAAAAATCTAACAGAGTGCAGGAGAAATGCAGCAAAAAAAACATATCATGTTATCAAAAGTTCCCATCTATGTATGTATTTGAAGCTGCGGAGTGTAGACGAGGAAGTGCTCCTTTTTTCATGAAAGGTAAGGATTCTGTTCAGTGCTACTCTGAGGATTATATTGGTAAAGAAATATGAAGTACTTCTTTGTCATGCAACAAAGACAGTTGTGTGACATATTTTGCAAGTTTCCTGAGTCGCAGAGTCGATTTGGGGTTTCATTTTTTTTCTGAATGAAAAATATCTTACCTTCAAGGATGACTTCTTTGCCAGTTTTCTTCAGTGCTTGCACAGCCTCGTCATGTGTGGCCTCCCGTAAGTCATAACCATTGACAGACAGTATGGCGTCACCAACATAAAGCGCCTCAGTCTGGTCAGCAGCCAGGCCCTTAAAAATCTTGGAGATGAGGATTGGCATCTTGTTCTCCTTCCCACCTGCATGACAAGAAAGGAAAATGTTGCTGTTTCATCTTGTCATTTTTTTTTTTTTCAGGAAACCTGCTGCTTTACATGCAGTAGTTGAACAGTATACATGGCCACATGGTCACTTTAGAATTGCACACTTGCCACCATAAGCCTCATCTTCTGACCCCTGATCAGCTTTATCGGAGCAGCTGGGAAATACGTTATTTTCTACTTACACAATCCGTGCAAAGTGCAAGTGCTTATGCTAAGAGATCCAGTATACTAACAAAATGGCATGCAGTTAAACACTGTGGAATATGAATAGCCTATAAGGCGCTGGGAGCAAATGCCAACTTCACACTAGAAGGTAGTTTGCAAGTCACAGTGAAGGAGATAATGCCTGAAATAAATACGGACAGTGAAACCCAATACAAAGATAACAGCTTAGTTTAATATAAAGATATTATCAGCTTGTTGTCCAGTTACTGCATATCATAACTACACAACTTAGCTATACAATAAGAAAAGTCCACGCCTATTTTGTTACCCTCCTGTGCTAACTTCCTACTAAGTTTCCAATCTCTTTCTCTCTCTCTCTCTCTCTCTCTCTCTCTCTCTCTCTCTCTCTCTCTTTAAATGAAGGTCAGCTAGTAAGCTGATGGATCTGCCTTTTGCTGTGGGCTTCCACTCTCCATGAGAAATATCGTCATTAATGTCAGCTGGCAGTTGGACTCTGGCCTTCAGGCTAGTGAGAAATTATCTAAAAGAGGATTACATTTAATTAATTTAAAATACATCTTCCACAGGTTGCTTCCTCTGGGTGATTCCTTTGAATTTAACTCATGTATCTTCCTTTGGAGGCCACAGCCTGGCGCTGTTAATAAAAAATAAAAAAAACACAAGGGCTGAGCTCCTACTGTGCATGTTAGTCATTATGCTGTTGAGAAAGAGGGATTTACCAGCTACTTGACCGCTCTGTGACATCAGAATCAGATTGTAGTTCACTGCATGACTGAGTATTAGAAGAGAGGTAATGCCCTGTGCTTACTGAGTCTCTGAATCGTGATGTGTTGATATGAGGGCTGTCAATCAATTCAAATATTTAATCGCAATTAATCTCACGATTGCCCATCGTTAGCTCGCAAATTAATCGTAATTAATTAATCTGTTCTAAATGTACTTGAAAAGGAATATTTTTCAATATTTTTAAGTTCAAGTTTAATGCTCTTATAATCAACATGGGAGCGGACAAATATGCTTGCTTTTTGAAAATGTTTATTATTATTGCAACACTCCAAAACAATGACAAATACTGTCTAGAATATTATCCAGAATAACCTCAAAAGTACTGTATGCTCAAAAATATGCTGCAAGCTAAATATGTCAAACTTAAGCCTATCGAGCAACAACAGATGGACATATTGACCTGAATATAACATTATACACATTTGTCCTGGCGACTCTGTTGCAAACCATTTAATCACGAACATGCATAACAGTTTTGAATATTTAATAATTTCTCACATACCACAGCCATGCTAATAGGGTGCTCACCACAGCACTTCTCACTTTACCAACTGCAGTGCTATCCACTTTTACTTGATGAAAGGTGGAAATGTATGTGAAGGATCTATTTAAAGTAAATGGTTGGACAAGTAGGTAAAAGACAGCCTGCTGATATGAGAGGATGATAGTGACATCAGTGTCACAGGAGAGGATATTGGTGTCCAAATGACTTGGCATCTGCACCAAAATGATGTATGCACATATAGATTGTAGATACTTGAATTGATAAGGAGACAACATTACTTGATCAAAATGATGGTTTGGAAGATTGTTTTGATAAACTATTAAGTCTGACCCTGGGGCAGCCGAAGGAGGTGAGGGCCAACAACAGGGACAAGTGCTGCACACAGTACCCCTTTCCCACCTTTATACATGTTTTCTATTTCTCTTCCTCTGTTCACATGCTTTCAGGTTTACTTTCAATCTGAAATACCTCTTACTGACACGACTGCTGAACAAACATAGCTGACATATTGTAGGAAAGAAATACTGTCAATATGTCTGCCACTCTTACACAACCCTTAATCCTCCCATATTCCCTTCCCTGCCTTTTCTCCTCCAACTTTTCATGTCAAACAGTCAGCAGCCTTCAGCTGGCAGCGTGTCACTCAGCTGACAGAAGGGTGGCGGAGGGGGGTGGAACCACCGGAGCTACCCATGACAGGTAAATGAATGGTACTGGTTTATACACTGACATGTACCTAATTAGGTAATTTTGTACTAGCAATGTGTTTGTTGTGCTAATGCTCCTTTCAAAGAATTCAGTATGATCAACTCAGCTGATGAAGTTCATCAAACTTCATCAAATTGCATGCCGTGCTAATGAACAAACAACAGAACAAAAAGATCTAACGCAACCCTTCAAAATCAGAATAGCTTTTTAATAACATGTTTGTTACATAACACTGCACCTGAGCCTTGTTAACTGACAAAACTATTATCTATGTGCACATCTGAGGGGTTCTGTAACAAAAGAGTTTGAGGCATCAAAACATGGTTTCATAATGTTTGCCCTAAAAATCCTCGCATCGATTTTAATTTGCATGAGATCACACCTAACTGGGATAAAGCACACTGACTGGAGCAATTTAAACAATGTCAAGGAAGCTGTGACTTGAATTGCGAGAAAAAAAAAGACCAAGCTCAACACAAAGTGTTACACCCAGATCTGCAGATACACATACTGCTTCACTCTGACCAGTGGGCCTGTCTAGAGATCTGGAGCCTCACTTCCTAGCCTCTCCTCTTAAATTTAGACATAGGACTTAGGAAAGGTTGAGTGCCTCCATGCTTTTCTGCAAGCTGGGGTGGGCTCCCTAAAATTAACACTAGTGGAGTACTCCACTCCCAGCCACATAGCTTTCATCGTTGGCCAATGACAACTGCTTGCTCCTCAATGGGTTGCTCCTCTCAGCTGTTCACAATGTGGTGTCAGCTAGCCCACAACAACTTCGCCCTGTTCTTTCATTTCCTTCACCCTGTTTCATTTTGACACTGTATTATTTGTTACTCCTTTTTTCATTCTTTTATCCTTTCTACTCATTTGACCTCTTGCTGGCTTGTTTCAAGTCCATTTTTATGTATGGCTTGCTCTTTGTGCCTTTGCCTCTCTCTTTCTATGCCTCTGTTAGACCCTTCTTCCTCCCTCTCTTCATCGTTGCCTTTGAACAACCAGAATCACAACAATGTCAAGCCAGCAGAGTGCCAGCTATGGTTTTGTTTTAATAACATGCTGTCTGATTTTCAAAGCCACCCATTTCCACAAAGATGGACATTACATTTATGTCATTAGGGGCTGGCTTTGTTGTGGTTGTTGTTGGTGGTGGCAGCGGTGGGGGAGTTAAAATGAACATGTCATCCGCAGCTACAATGACGAGCCATCTTTGCAACATGACAATGGTACGAGTCCACAGCTGTCCGTCAAATCGACCCTGTCCATCAGTCAATAGCCAAGTGATAACCATAGACTGTTAATATTAATGGACAACGCATCCGGTTCGGTGAAGTGCTGCAAATGCGGAAGTGCCTTAAAGCTGCATTCTATCTGAATTCCAGCAGGGGGCGACACGTGCGGTTGCAAAAGGAGTTTGGTTTCTGTAGAAGTCTATGAGAAAGTGACCCACTTCTCACTTGATTTATTACCTCAGTAAACATTTTCAGAATGATTTTATGGTCTCAATCGCTAGTTTTAAGTCTTCTGCAATACAGAATGATGTTAATTTTTTTAATTATGGTCTCGTTGATTTTAAAATGGGCGATATAGCAGGGGGTGTTTTAGGGCGTGGCTATGATGTGATTGCCAGTGAAAGTGTGTAACGTAACGTAGAGTGTAAGGGCTCCTCCCTCACTCCTCCCTCTCGTCTAAAATCGTCCAATCCGCAACCAGGATGGCTGCGCCCGTAACGGCAAACTCGACGGATATCAGATCTCCACAAACCAACGGGTGACGTCACACATGCTCTGTCCATTCATATTATACAGTCTATGGTGATAAACTGTCAATGCTGCAGACCCTTTTAGGAGGTGAAGGCTTTAACTCACATGAATGCAACACCAGGGTGCAGGTCCATTATTCACCATCATTGTTGTGATAGTGCATGAATCCCAACTCAAAGTAAGTGGCACAGACAATCATAACTTTTTAACCATTTTAACCCCAAAGGGGTCTTGTTTAAGCCAGGGAAATGGAACCCTAATGTGGGCCACAGGAGGATTAAAATGGCCGTGAACAAATTGGTAACTAAATTGCAACAGAGATACAAAGCAAAAAAGGCCTCATAAAGCAAGCAAGCATTGTTAAAAAAAAAAAAAAAAGCCTTGAATCTATCTTGTTCAAACAGCCTATTAATTTTGGGCTAAACCATGTTGGTCACTTCCTAGTCTGGCTATAACCTGACCAAGATCAATCTTTTAAGATTGAACATTAGTCTGGGGAGTCTGATCTGTATTTTCTCTTCACAAGAGGCATGATCAACGGGCATAGTTCAAATGACTTTGTATGCAATTGGATAGTCCTTCAACCAATCAGACCAACGATCCGGGTGACGTAGCAGCGACAGCGGCATCAACAGGTTGCTGCGCTTCGGTGGCCAAATGTAAACAAGTCGCTGCTTGGTCGCTTCTCTATCGTCATCGTGTTAAACCTGCCAATAGCGCGGCAGGTGGATAAGCCAGTTTGTGATTGGTTCCCGTAAATTTGTAACAGAAGCAGGATAGATAAATGTACAGGTTTCCAGCCTGAGCTGCAGGGCGAAATCAAATCGCCGGCAGATCGGGCTGGGTTTACCCACTACCCAGTCTAGTAACTTCCAGGAATAAAATTGAAATATCGCTCAGACTGTATTCAATGTGCTGTCAATTTTATCTGTTGTATTTACACAGCTTCCCAAATGCTTCACAATGAGATCTCCATTGAGATAGTAGCCTTTAGCTGCAGGTCAAAAAAAAACAGGACAAGAAAAAGGCTTTTATCAGCCGCTGAACAGTAGGCCTACACCGCACAGGTATGTAAGCCTGGCTTGTGAGCTATGGAAAGGTCACTTTTTTTTCCTATCAAGGGGTTATAGGAGCAATGCTGGTAACGTTTGCTGATTCAAAGACAAAGTTCATCAGCAAAAAAGAAATTTTACCCAAGAAAAGTAGTTTTTTGTAAAAACTATAAACCACAGTGATGGATGTACTCTTTGTTTCTGGGACTCACTTTCACCACTTTCATAAGCTTGTATCTAATTAGTGCACCCTTCAGATATATGGCTCAAAATTAAAATAGAGGTTTAAACAAACTGAAGTGTTAGGCTATAACACAAAACAACTGCACAAAGTTGCTAACAGTTGATACGTTTTGTTTGTCTTGGTTTATGATAACCTTATGTGTATTGGTCTTCTAAACTTCAGCATGTTATCATCTGACTTTAGTGAGTCTGCTGGAGGGATAAACTCAAAATAAAAAATAAAAAATCCATAACAAAAGAGGGTTGGCAATGGCATTTAAATTAAATAGGCTAGCTACATTATTCGTAACTATTAGGAGTTATATAAGAAGTTGTCTACTTGTTAAAACTAGTACTACGTAGCATAAAATAGCATGATTTTTTTAACTTAACAATTTTAGTTTTTAATTCGCATTTTATTAGGGGAGTGCCAAGCCACACTGCCAAGGACAGTAACGTTAGCTAATTGCCATCTCCGGTGACTCTGGGACACTGAAATGGTTCCCCGTTAAGTTGCACAGCGTGAGATAATAATCACAGCTGTCATGTTTTTCTCTGTGCAAACAACAGCCCTGCATTTAGCTTGAATTAAAATACAAATAATAATGTGTCTTGACTAAACGTTATGGTGGAAATTATCGCACATTGTGGGATTTAACAGTCAGTTTGAAGTTAGCTAAGTTAACTGTCAAGTAGACGGGTGTGTTTTCGTCGTCGTTGACAGAAACTGCACTCAACTTCAAACTAGCCAAAACTTCTGCGAACAGACATTGACTCGACGTTTATGAAGTTAACAGTTTGGTTATTATTTCTTTAAACTGTCTAACCTTTTATACTGATTCCGAGTCCTCCCACATCTTGCTTGGTAACTCGCACGGTGCGCTTCACGTTGGTGATGGTTTCCGGGACCGGGGACGAGCTGAGGTTCGGGGGGTCTCCGTTGATTGCACCGACGGGGCTCGGGTTGGGTTTTGCGGGCTCCTCGGCACCCTCTCCGGGGTTTAGTGTTAGTGTGTCCTCGGTAAGAGTGGCCAACACCCGGATCCAGCGGTCCACGGTCACTCGAAGTTCTAGCAGTCCCGTTTTCTGCGCCTTCATCGCGGCAGCCATGTTCAACGCATTCCTGGAATAACTCTAGACGCACTGGCAGTCCTGTAAAGAGATAGGGGGTGGAGGGATGGGGTAGGGGGCACACACACATACACACACACACACACACACACACATACCTCCTCTCTCTCTCTCTCTCTCTCTCTCTCTCTCTCTCTCTCTCTCTCTCTCTCTCTCTCTCTCTCTCTCTCTCTCTCTCTATCCGGACTTTGTCTCCCTCCAGAGATGTTGATCCAGTAGAAAGAAGTAGCTAAAGTTAATTGAGGGTGATACGATTAGCAATGGTGTTGACACACACACACACATACACACACACACACACACACATAACACACAAACTCACACAAAGTTCAAAGAGCTTCATGTTGAGATCCTCCATTAATAAAGTGTGTGCAGTTGAGTCACACATAATTAAGTTTTGATTTATTTTATTATTTATTTAGTGCATTGAACCATCCGGGCTTATATAGATCACAGATCTAATTTGCAATATGTGCCCAACAGACACAAAATCACTGCACTGATATATAGGCTACTGACGTTCTGTCATAAAGAAAATAAAATAAGTAGTGCTTCCCAGGCCGTAGCTCACTGCTCTGCCATAGAGCTCATATCAGGCATGACATTTACACATTGTCTTCAGTTTGAACTCTGCTGACAGAAAACATGCTTACAATAAATACGATGTTAACAATGCGAGTAAAGAAACGTAATGTCACAATACTGCTTCATGAATAAGTAAAAGAAAGAATATGCCTTATTAGTTCTCATTCAAAATATACTTCACAAAGAAACTCATAGTACCATGACAATTCTGGGCTGTAGCTCCTTAAACTGCTTGTGGCAAGTAAACCCTCCTATCATTGCTCAGCAAAATCTTAATAAAAGGTAAACACAGGACAAACATGGCGTTCTCTAAACGGGTGGTTTGCCAAAGCTTCTTTCCAGTAGGTACTAAAGGAGTTAGCAGTGCAGTATATGAGCAAAAGTAAAGCTGAATCAGGACCTGATTTGCCGGACAGAGTTGCATAAGAGTGAAGAGAAAGACTTCAAGAGACCAAAAAATATATGTGTAGTTATTGGCTTAGAAGTTTGCTGTTGGTTCTCTTTGAAGTAGTAGAGCAAATAGCATCACTGTTTGGATCAGTTTGATTCACACCGTGGCTAACCCTAACCCTAACCCTAACCCCCATCCTAGAAATGCATGTACTCATGCAGAGCTTTGGAAACAAATGTTCTCTGGATAGAATGCATACATGGTAAAGACTTGTGCCTCATTTCTTATTATTTTCCAGGCAGTCCACAAGACTACATCTTAAATAACTTTCTCTGAATCAATTCTTTTTTTCTGATCTATTTTATTCCAACATCCATCTGATCTATCAAGCAATACAATTTATTTCTGTAGAGTCCGCAATTTGCAACAATTCTGCCTCGTATATGCACAAATAACTTTGTGCAAATCTCTAGTTGTAACCTTTCAGTTTTTCTTTCAATCTATATTTTAAATACTATGGAAACACATATGGTCTAATATATGTTTGAAACTTATGTATATTAATCAGCAGTAATACACAATGAAAAAGCAATTTGGTCTTGGTCTTGATTCCAACTAAACATGGATAAGGATTGCACTGAGTCTTGGTGACTCAGCAGAGGTGCACTTAATTGGGCGGAGTAGACATTAACAACATGCATGAGTCACTGAAATAAGCTGATGAAGCAGTCCACATTCTCAATGCTCTATTGCTTCTGCAAGAAATCTGCCATCCCTTCAGCTGTGTGTGTGGCAGCCTGTGTTACATCTGCTTCACAGCAGGTGAAATAGCAAAGAAGTTCCTGCATCCAATTTTAGAAACTAGTCTTCTGGGTGGGTTGGTAAAGGGGCAATTGCTCCCTTAATGAAAACAAGTTTGGAACTTTGGACTGAAAATGGCTCTCAACCAATACAGATGGTTTAAATATGCTCATCTGTTAATAAAACCTCATTATAACATAGAAGCAGCAAAACAGATAGACCAACTCTACCTAAACTGCTGTATTAAGTTAGAATTGGTTACTTGTATATATATTGAGATGTAGTTTTATTTCCTGTAGCTGAATTTTATGCGTCCATTGAACATAATGCACAGACAAACTTAATGTTCTGCACAACACAGAGATAGAGTTTTCAAAGGTTGGTTCCCAATCTTCTGTCTCCCCCTGGTGATCAAATGGCTCCATTACATCAAGACAGACACCAATGTAAGTGGCTTAGTGCAACACAGGGACATGTTTTTGAATATGAGGCATATATTTGGAAAGGGATATTCAATAGTTTCTACCTTTTTACATCTTTAAACAGTTTTTATGATTGTGTTTTATGAGTTTTATTGTAAAAGATACAACAACATATATAAAACCTATATATTTAACTTTTAAAAAGTTAAAAAATGCCTTTAAGGGCAATATTTCAGACTTTTTGCAAGATATCATTATTGTTTGTCTCTTTTTCTTTGAAACCAGGCTGACTGATTTTAGTTTATCTGACCTTTCAGAGTTTTATTTTTAATTTTTTACCAATTGATTATAATATATTTCATACAGATACCAGATAATCTCTTGTGCATAAGATTAAATATAGGCCTACAATTACTGTGTCATCAACTAACACTACACCATAGTAATCTGTCCCAGGATTAAATGCACCACAGTTATTAAATTTATATCCAACCATATGTCCAGTGAAAATGCATGCATTTTAAACAAACATCTCTGCATTTAACTCAAGTCATGTAGGTTTTTTAAATAACATTTCAGTTTGAAAACATTACTGTACTATTTACTACTTTTAGTCACGGAATTACAGAGGCATTTCTTCATTTAGAAGACATCAACGGGGAACTGCTCAATCGAGTATCCAGTATTGGTATCCTCAATACAGTTAGCCTGTTTTTTACCAAGAAGAGTGCAGCATGTTTACAAATAGGCTATTATTCATCTGTGAAATATATTTCATAGACTATGCAAACCTTTCTCAAAGAGAACATTTAATGGCTGATAAGTAAATGGTTAAACAACTAGTTTAATTGATTTAAAAGGCATTAATGAATTTGACATTCATAATTACTTTCAGTATGAATATTGTGATTAACATATAGCAGTTATAAAAAACAGCTTTAATGAAAATATGGATCAAAATTAAGATAAAATGCATAATATAATCTTTTTGTAAAGCGGCCAAATTATATATTTCATGCTTTACTATTTCTTTATATTAACAACAAATCAAATGACTATGTGTAACGTGTAAAAGGCATCATGCAAAGTGAAGGACTCACAGAATCATTACCCAACTCTTAGCTCTGCTGAGCTTTATAGCCTCTTTTAGTTTAACATTTTGATTATGGCCCACAAACGTACTGATGGTTCAGTCTCGGCGCTCTTATCTGTGTTTCCAGCCACAGCAGGCAGCTGTTTTCAGCAAAAAACACTAATGATAAACCCAGTGCATGCCACCGGCACTGCAACAAACAGCAGCCAAGGTTAGCAAGTAGCTAGTGAAGAGGAACATTCCCCTGACTTGTAGCTGACGTTTAGCTGAGCCAGATATTCTCCTCCTGAGATGGTAGAAAACAAACAGGCTAAACAAATTTCAGTAAGTGTCTATGTGTAGTCAGGTACGTTTTTTGCTAACATTACAACAGGTAATAGCTTGTTGTGGAGTATTTGTGCCCCCTATGGCAAAATCAAGGTAAGATTCAGGCCCACTTTGTTTTATTTGTTCAACATGGAGTTAGATTGAAGTGAACATTATGATAGAGTCAGGCCTTGTTGAGGTAAAAAATGAGGTATATATGCAGTATTTGTATTTCTCTCTATACACTTTTACCTATATTTGCACTGTTGTACAACTCTTTGTTCAGACAAAAACACTTGGATGTACTATTTAGCACATGTATAGAACAACACATATAGACAGCTCAGCAACAATGAATAGGAGGCTTTAACGACAGTGCTTGCCTTAAGCAGTGCATCTACCTAATGATGTTTAGAATTATGACAAAGCATTTGACCATCTGACATCCTGTCTATACATCTGTCAGTCGGTTCCTTTGTGATGTGAATGGCAGGTGGCCAGCTTATCTTTCACAGTACCAGGCCTTAATATTTTTTTCAAAGATTCACCATAAGGATTTGTAAGAATCTCTCACACAAAAGAATAGAAGTCCTCTCATAGAAAACACATTTGGAGTTGGTGTAGTCATGTATTGCACTGACAAGTTGCTTGTCATAGGGAAACATATGTACAGTATTGCGACAGTGACACATTGAGATATTTTTGGTTCTACTCTAGCACATTTGATGTAACAATAGTCACTAGATTTTACATCCAAGCAATAATGATCATCTTATTAAATGAGAGGCATTTTTATAGATTAATAACACATTAATAATAATACCACATTATAAAATGTATTATATATTTATATTGTAAAAGGGGCAATTCTACAAAAGAACTACTTTAAGTACATTTTGTTGCAAGTACTTCTACTTTTACTTAAGAAAGATCTTGAATCCAGGACTTTTACTTTTAACAGAATATTTTGCAATGGGTTACTTTACTTAAGTAGGAGATCTGAATACTTCTTCCATCACTAGCTGCAAAAACCTCCGTGAAGATTAACATGAAGTATAACATAATACAAATGACAAACAATGCAAACGATAACCAGAGGTTTAGAAAAATAACTTTTAAAAATATTTTATCTTGTTAAAGAATGTTTGTATTTTTCTATCAGATAAATAAAATCAAGTAAAATAGTAAAAGAAAAAGACAACTGAATACACTCAAACCCCCACTTGCCATCCTCACTCTCGGTTCAATCAGCCACATATATGCATGTCTCAACTCCCCAAAGACAGTGGACAGTTGGGGTGGCCTGCTGATTAATTTTAAACCTCCCCCCGCTTCCCTCTGCCTCCTCCTGCTCCTGCCATCCTCCAACCATCTCTCCATATATCCCTCCCCTACTCTGCAAAGGGCAACAGCTCCAGAGGTCTACCATATGGGCCAGTGTCTGGGCGGCTGACTGCCTGTCTCCCTGCAGCTTGCATGTGTGTGTGTGTGTGTGTGTGTGTGTGTGTGTGTGTGATTCAAGCCTGCTCTTACTGTTAGCCTGCCCCACCTGTTCCTCTGTAACAACAGACCAGACCGCTCCACTACAGGCCGCCCAGGACAGGCTGGTGGATAGATGGATGATCACAGAGATAGAAAAAGATAAATAGATAGAGGGGAAGATGAGGAGAGATATGCAGATGTGACAGTAGGATTTCGAAAAGATTTTAATCAAAAGTGACAGTCAGTGAAGCGATGAGCAGCTGCAAATCATATTATTGATAAGCACCTGCCAAGCCATTAGATAAGTCACCGGAAATGTGGTCAGAAATGAGCGGAGAGGGGAGAAAGAGATCGGAAATGGGTCAAAAGACAGAAGCGCAGATTGTTAGACTTCACAAAACAGACAAACAGATGAGCAGACAATAATAGATTAAAAATATGGAATAATTTATTCACCAAATATGAATGACAGACTGTGCAGTGAACAGACTGCAGTAGACACACCACGCTGCTCCCTAAACACCCGAGGACACAGGATAATAATGGATGAGAACTTGGGGGTGATAATGAGAGGTCAAAGAGAAGAATAAGTCTCAGGCTTGTACACCTGTGGCCCACCTTCTGCCATCTAAACCGCCCAGCAACCATTTTTTAACCCCCACCACATTCAGTTACTCTCATTATAACCTACTGAATAATGTAAAGGTATATATGCATGAGGGATCCAAGCGAACAAGACGAGACAGGGCTGAGGGATGGAAGGATCTACATAATAGGGCTATCTCTCTCTCCATCTGGTCATGTGTTTATAATCTTCCCCTCCTCCTTCCTAATGCCGATCTATCTGATTGTCTGACAGACCCATTGCCCCATCGCCCTCATCAAACCCCCTGTTTGAGCTCTCTAATAATAGCATTTTCTATCTACAGTCTGCATAATAGTCTTTTTTTGGGTGCAATGAATACTGTGTATCTGTGTCTGTGAGAATGTGTATGTGTCTGTCTCTATCTGTGTGTTTCAGTGTCCGTTTGTATGAGCTGATGCGAGCACTTTGCAGCCCCAGGAGAATTAACCAAGCGTCTGCCACCTGACCCCGTTGACTCCGAAGCATCCTGGGCTCAGCTGATACGCGTGCCGTGTGGCCCTGACATGAGGAGGACAAAAAAGCAGGAGGAGTGGGAGGGGGCCGAGGACAGAGGGACCAGCAGGCAATGAATGATTATGATGACTAGGGCCATCTTGCTCCCCCCACCCCCAGCAGAAACCCTGGCCTTGGCCCTGGGTCTGGCTCCCACATGCACTAGTGATCTGGCTCGGGTCGGCGTGGGTGAAGTGTCGCCACCAGGCAGGGTCTGTTCTGTCAGCTGTTGGGGATGACAGGAGGAGAGGAGGGGAGAGCAGAGGAGCGATGCATGTAATAGAGGGTGAGGGAGATGTACAATAGGTGAGGAGCAAAACATAATGAAAAGATAATTGGTAAGGAGAGTGAAATCATGAAAAGCCAACAGAGGGAACAAGAAGAAAGGCACAGGGGAGGGAAAAGATAATATTGGAAGGCGCAGACTGAAACAATTGATAGAAGGGAACAGGTTTTGCGGAGGTGTCATATCTGCCAGGCCTTATGCAACCTAGAGCTCATGCAGATGGCACGACTGCTCAGAAAGCAGGGTAAACAGTCCCAGCTAACGGCTTGGCCCCTCTTGACTCAGTACAGTGAAGTGAAAGAGCAAATCATTGGAGAAAGCATTCCCTCACGGGGATTAAGAATCTGTCAGGTCAACCACTGCATAGTGGAGAGGGTAAGTGAGCAGGGTTGCAAAGGGTAAATGTGTGAGCTCATTTATTAATGGCAACTTTTCACAGTGTTTTTGGCACTGTCAGATCACCGCAAGGAAGTGATTACTTATCTCAGCATACTGGGCAGAGAGGAGGGGTAGCCAGTTCCTTGTGAGGCTAGGAAGTACACATGTGGATAGAAGAAAGACCTGCAGGTTCTCCACTCCATGGCTTATGACAACTACAGAGTGATTCTATACAGAGAAAAAATAAAACACGGGAGGGTTACATGATGGTGAAATTTATTTTTTCCCACATAACATAGTCCTAGTCTTTTAGTGTCCAGAAAACAGCACTGCAAAATACATGTGTGCATTCACTCGAAATACGTGGTGCTTGAAGCTTGGTGATGTAACGTATTTGCAGGTTGTTACCTTCCATTTTGGTTCTCTTCGTCCACTCAAAGGTCAGCAATCTCAAGACAGTTTGCAATTGGTCATTCATCAAAGTTGTACTCCATGTGAAAACAACAACATTATCATTCATTTGGAGATGCCACCATTTAAGTCCAACATTGACTTTTTTTTAGCTGTGTTTTTGGTATTTGCTTACCTCTGGTTGGAAATATCCATCTTTTAGCTGCTAAATGCTGCATAATGTTTCCCAGCTAATAGTTGCTACCTTTGTCTGTATGCTGTTAGGTGCTGGGCAGCGAGCTCACGATGGATTATAGGACTTTCCATATACTCATGACATCTTCCATTGTCTTGGCATGGGCTTTAATTTGAAAATGGCACAATGCTTACTACACATTAGTTTGCATGTTGAGAATTCTTTGGTATTATGGGAGAGGGTTACTTTCATCTTGTAAAAACATTGCTAATGCTCAGTAGGTTATACGTTCAGACAGTCACTCAGTCAGCCAGTAGGTCAGGTCAGCTGATTTGCTGTGTAACAGTCCTGCTGGTGTGATTAAAGGAGCTGTGACAAAGACGCTGAAAGGCGACGAAGGGGGGCAATGGCCAGCTGTCACACACAGAGGGACCATAATGGTCACTGCAAATCCCACCACCGTCTGAGCCTCTGAGTTTCTTCTTTGACGTCAGCTTCCTGCTAACTGACTAGTCATCTCTTTGTTAACCTGTCACTGAGCTTGTTGACAAGATGAGTTAGATTGGACATTGTTGTCACAATCAAAGGTTCAGTCTGGATTGATTCATTGTATGAGTAATTCACTGAATACATACTACACATGTAGATTTAAATTACACCGATTGATTGATTTCAATGTTGAAATAATAAAAGATCATGTTGTGATACAGAAGGTTATTTGAAATAAGAAATGGGTCTGCAATGGTAGTTCGTGCATACATATTCTATAAGCTGTCCAATCATGTATAATCACAATGTAACTCAAACAACCCCATATAAATACATTTGGTGTTCATTCTTTATGCCTATACACCTGCTGATTCTTTGCTGCATGCTTCCAAGTATCTTTACTCCCCCCACTTCTACAGCCTTCTCTTGCAGTAAATATATGTGATTTCAACATGTTTTCCATTCAAAGACAGTTTCTGTTAATTTTACTGTTTTGGAGTATTCATTTGTCTCATATATGTAATTACAACGTATTCAAGGTATTACAGAACAGCCTGTTCACAGTAACATTATCTTCTTCACTTTGTTGTGTCTTGTGTTCTCAGGCAGGTGCAGGCAGTAAATGAACTGTGTATGGTGCACCTGCCGGAGACTATGTGGGTGGTTGATCTAGAGAACTACAGAGTCTCCCCTTTTCATTAAAACAGTAGGCCAAATTTCACTGGCAACATCGTTAAAATGTTTGTAACTTTGAGTTTTACTTAATCTTCTCCAAAGCAAAGAGTAACATTGTATCTTCCGTTAGTACTGCTTTTAAATGTTGATATCCACACCTCATCTGTGGATTGTACCTTCACACTGCTGTTCAGTCACTAACAAATGAAAATTATTTCCTGATGCATTTTTATCATGCTTTTCCATTTCAATTAATGCTCTCACTACATTTGACAAGTGACAAGTGAATTTAATTTATCGCAAGATTCTAATGCAGGGATCGGCACAAAACAACCTTCAAGTACCTTATTTGGTGCATTGTTATTTTAATAACACCAATAAGAAAGTTACATTGTCACCATTTGTAGAATTTACCCATAAGAAAGCAGTATTTAAGTTTAAAGAGTTAAAGATAATAAAGCAATCTACTTGTTGATTTATTTATTGCTAATCAAATTTGAGGATGCACATATCCAACTATGTTTCTAAGTTCTTAAACAATAGCTCAAGAATGGATTCTGGTAAATAAATCAGTGATTTTTAAGCAGGGGTCTGATCATGTGTTTTTTTGGAAATGTCATGCATTTTCTTTGTCTTTCATTCACGGGGAAAACAGCACAGTCAGCAGCATGTGACTTGCTCCTGACACAGACACAGCAAGTAGTCACTCTTAGCTTCTGTGTCCCCAAACTGTAGCACCCCTGTTCCTGTGCTCCACATCAAAACAATTAGTGGCCCTTGGCCCCGAGCTCTACGCAAAAAGGGGGGTGAACCTGTGTTCCCCTCACACAGAGGCAGTAGCCGATGGCTCCTTGGCTCTTCCATAGCAGGAGCAGTAGGTAATGACTCCTGCCTGCCACGGTGGACCTTAATTTGTTATTGTAGCAGAGCAGCTGTGCAGCATGCTGCAGAGAGCAGGTGGCAGCCTGGCAGGAGTGGAGGATGGGGGGCTGGAGGGGAGGGGGAGGACAGGAGCGTGTGGCATATGTGGGTGGCTGCAGGGGGGTGGAGGATGGAAAGATGATGGTGGATGTTTATGTGTGTGTTGGGGGGGGTACAGCTCACAATCATCTCAGCCAACACTGAAATGTTATGCTTTTAAAAAAGAATAACACGTGAGACTCTGGATGGAGTCCAGATCCTTCTGACTGTAGATGTTTGTGTGCTGGCTTATATGAAGCTCAAAAGATGACACACAAAATATTCAACTTTTGTTTTTTGCCTTTATGCTTGGTTGTATGGTGCAACATTTTAAATTATAATTCATCCCTTATGGCCACATATTATCAAGTGCAATGCATCCTTTTAAGTTTCCTCAGGCTCTCCCTATCCTTCAATGACAATTTGTGGAGGCATTCCAGACTATAGATTTAGGCTCTGAAAAACAAAATCAATACACCAACCAAGTCGAGGTCATAAACGACTTTGCTCAAGGCAGTGGAAGTGTGTCTGCTGTGAGGATTATGTGAGTTGAGCGCTGGTGTCCTATTGTTGCTGCTTGGAGTTAATCATTGCAGATAATAAGAGACAACGTTTCCCTGCTGTAACAACGGCGCGTTATTGGCTTTCTGCTTAAATGCTGACAATTAGTACCGCCTACTCAAATATTCTCTGTAGCGCTAGGGGCTAGGGACTACATACCTGATGCCTGGTGGTGGACCGAATCGATCGTCTCCTGCAGGTTTCGTTCCACTCTATTTAATTTAAAAGATTTGTTTTTAAGTGTTTGAATCTAGTAGATGCTCTGTAGAGAAGATACACTGAAGGATTTTGATCGTATCAGCCATAATTCTGACAAGAGGAAGAGAACTCAAAGACAGAGGAGCATGGTCGGAATGCCGAGTGCTTTAAATTGTAAGTAGACCTTAAATTATGCTTAACATGCTGTGTAAAATGAAGCATCACACTTTACTATTACCAGAAATAACTAACAGATAGGCTATGTACATTTGCACCTGCACACTATAATAGCTACATCACGCTGAGTTAAAACTAATTGCCCGTGTGTGCTTCTCATCTTATTTCTATGTTTTACACATTAAGGACCAGAATCTCATCTAAAAGGCTGTATTCGCCCCGTAATGAGCCTCTCTACATAATGTGGACAGACAAAAACCCCACTCTATTATTTCTAGGTTCTTCTCCTGGAGCAGGCTAAGTCCTCAGAGGAGACCTTTGAATGTGTTACTTCAGATCATATCAAATCATTATAATGACCAAACAAAAACTCAGTCATCCCTTTGTCTGCTGAGATCTTATGCTCATTACGATCCATTAAAGAGTGAAAATGAACTATGCATAACACACTCTATTGGATGCATTATCCCTTATAAAAGCCACAAGACAGCTATTATGCTCCTATTTAATTGAATAGCAGCTTTCAGTCTATGTGTCTATTCAGTGGAGGATTTGGAGCCCTTAATCCACCAGGCAAAGTTTTTTTCTCTCTCTTTCCACCATCTGGACTTTACAGCTTTTTAAGACAAAAACACCAGGCGGTGTGAAACCAGGCTGGAGCTGCTGCTTGATGCCAGGATGAGTTTTTTTTTTTCTCTTTTCGCTTGCGGTTTCTGCCTGCTTTACATCAGGGGTCAATAGTACAGTCCTGCAATGCAAGTGGGGTCAGCAGGGCCCAGGGGCACGACTGCAGGCCCCCATGTGTCACTGTGGCTCCCCTCAGGACTCCAGTTGGTCCCCTTTCCCCCCACAGAGAAACAAATAATCGCATGACAAAGACATGACTGTAATGCTGATGGTGATGTTGTGGTGATGATGATAATGATGGGGCTACAGTTGCCACCAGGGAGCAGCAGAGGGTGTACTGTAATATAAAACTATAAACATGATGGATTCTGAGTTTGAAAAAGAAATTCTGTTTTGGAAAACTTTGGTTCCAACTACAATCCGCAAAAGCTCAAATATGTGTGTTCTTCTGTTTTATCGTAATCGTTGGAGTAATTTGATGTTTTGCAGAAAGCTAAATAGCCCTCTGGGAAGCAGAGAGGATGTGTGTACACTGCAAGAAAATGTGTTAAAGAGAATGAATGCTAACATTGCTCACACTAGTCAATCATTTCCATTCAACATTGATTCAATTAGCTTGACTTAAAAACATGTGGATGATTTGGAACCCCATGATAAATTTCCCTTTTGCCTTTTTCCTTCTTTTCTTTGGGGTGGGTTATAGAGTCAGATTCCAATCCTCTGACATTAAAAGGGGAAATAAACGACAAAGGGGCCCTGCAGGTTTGCATTAGAGACCTAATTGGTTTTGGCTTGAGTGGGCTGTTAGCGTTGCCAGACGTAGGCCCTTTGTGTTGTGTTGCATGTGGGAGAATGTGCCTGTGCTGGAGGTAGAGAGAGGTGCCTGCAGATCTTCTCTGAGTCATCCCTGCACAGTTTCTTGTCTTTGTGGGTTGTTTGTATGCATGTGTGTGCGTGTGCTGTTTGTGTGCATGTGAAGTGTCGTTTCAGGTGCATCTGTTGAAAATATATGCAAATGCGCCGAGTTGCGTGGTTTTTGGCGCGCTGCAAATGCTTTTTTCTGTGTGTTGCTTATGTGTCATTAATGTTGTGTTTTTTGTAATATGTGTGTGCTTGGGTGTGTGTTTGTGTGTGTCAGGCTGCTAGCCCAGTATCCTTCTTACTCCCTCTGGTCTCTGCGTGGGTCTTTTCCACCAGCACTACCACCTGTTAGTGTTTTACTCAGGCCCCAGGGCTACAATGACTGCAGAACCTTTCAGATTTGCTCATCAAGCCCATCAAATTGTCTCCCTTACCTCAAACCTGGCTCCCATTTCCTATCACAGGACCAATCTGAGCTGGATTCCCCGGTGCACTTTAGCTGAGTCAAGATGGTGTGCAGTTGAACTGGTTTGAGCTGAATTTGATTAATGACTCTTGAGCGACAACATTCAGTGTGCTGCACTGCTGGATCGCACTTAAGTGTTTGCAAAGTGTGGTTTTAGTGGGAAAGGAGATGTTTAAACACTTCAATTTATGGGGTCATATTGTTGCCCAGTGCTCCACATGTGAGAACCACAACAAAGAATCTGGCATCTTCTGTTGGAGTAACAGTATGTGACCAAATGGCTGTTTAAACAGACTTTAATTGCGTGTGTCACATATCCACTGTTATGGATCGCATGCTGTATACAGTAAATTGGAGTGTAAGAGTTGAATGAACCCTAATTGTAATGAAATGTTTACTACCCAATGACAGGAAGAGAAAATATATAATCTCTGCATCCTATTATCAAGTTGCCGTGTGTTGAATCCCCAAACCACTGCAAACCCCATCATCAGTCTTTTCAAACAGATAGGATTTGTCATGTTCCGTGTTTCGTGAGACCTCTCAGCTTTCTGTCCCATTGTCTGTTTCCAATTCAGCACACTGTGTTCCCCTGCCTATTACTTCAGACAGTGTGGCAACCTGAAGCAAAGCTTAAAAAAAGAGAAAGAGAAGGAGTGACCGAACAGTTAAAGGGAAGAAGAAGAAAAAACAGTGAGAGAAGGGGAATAGAAAGGGATTAACTGTCAGGGAGAATGTGAGGCTAATTGAAGCCAGTTTTGCACAGCTGTTTCTTGTTGCTGTGCCGCGCTGCACAGAGCGGCTAGAGAGGATAGGATCCAGATGTGATCTTGCGCCAAACATCACCCGCCAATAACAATCCTCAGAAATACCAGCCGTACAGGAGACGTGGGCAATTAGAGTGTCCGAGCTCACCCACCTCCTGACAAAACCTCACTTGTCCCGCCTCTGAAAGATAAACCCAGCTCTGTGCTTCTCACTGGTGATTGCAGGTCTCAGCCTGGCTCCTGTGTGTTGTTAACACTGTCATTTTGTTATACTGCCAGCCACCGCCATGGCCTCTGTATTCAGGTGTCATTCGGTAGCGTAAACATTGCTTTGACACATTTGACTATTACAAAAAGGCGCCTCGCACGGTTTGGAGAGTGTTTTTGCATATTTTTATATGGCTTTTGAAACATTCAACCAAAAGGGATGACAGCTTCTTTTGTGTGTTGTTCTGTGTTAAATTTGAATCATCATGGAGCAAAAAAAATCATGTATCCTTTATCAGGATGGCGGCATGCAGGTCCCAGGATTGTGTGCAGGCATTTATTCGGTCTTCCACTCTAAGTGGAGGGACACTGGCTGTGAACAAAAGGGCCCAGTCACTTCAGAGTGAATCAGAGTGGTCAGAGCAACAACCAAAAAAATGCAAGTGAAAGGAACTTATCACCACATTATGCTTTTTTAATGCCCCCTGTCTCTCCCATGTTTTTTCTTCCCCCTTCATCATTTCCCACTTGGCTCAGACAAAGACGGGTTAGCATTGGTTCCCCCTTTTCTCCACGCCTTCCAGGGTTACCCCAGCGCTTCTTTCTCACCTCCTGTTTCTGTCTGACGTCCGGCCTCCCTCCATCCATCCTTCTTTGTTCCCTATCTTTCTCTCCCCGTTACTTTTCCGTCTCATTTGATCTGTCCTTATCCCTCTCTCCATCCTCGCTTGTCTGTCTTGGCCGCCACGCAGAGAGTCCAACTGCAGCTGGCCTGTCATCGGCCAGAGGAAATCTGACATCCAGCTGTGTACGAGCTCTTATTGAAGACTCGAGAGAGAAGTCTCAGTTCATGGTTTGACAAGATATAGGCAAAATCACACAAAACCCTATTCTTTTTTTCTTCTTCAATTTACCATTTTCCCCTATTTTCTAGAGAAAGTCAATCACTTATTCTTTTGTCGGTAATATTTCTGCATATTTAAGCAATATACATGTTTCTTTTCTCCTTAAAATGATCATGAATTATTAGCTGAAACACATGTAATGTTTATATAAAGCACATGCAACAAGCATATGCAGCAAAGTCTGACCCAGATAATGACTGCTTCACATCCTGACAGATAACGATGAAGATGATGTGTGGCCTTGGCCTTGTCACACTTTATCAGACACTCACAGTGAATGTGACAGAGGATCTAATAGCCTAAGCCAATATCACTCCCAAGCTCCCGAGTGTCAGTTGTGAGTTTTATGACTTTTGTCAAGTTCACCTCATCTGTCCCTTCTCTGATTTCACTCCTGCTGGGCCTTGTGCTGTCAGAGAATGGGACCTGCTCTCTCGTATACACACATAAACTCGCATTGCACTCTTTCTGCTCTTGCTCCCAGTGTGGAATGTGTTCTGGGTGCTGTTGTTTATGTGTCTTGTCCTCAGCTGGTGTCTCTGCTTGTTGTCTTCGCGTGTTTGATCTAGCGGGGTACTGTAGCGAGACGTCATACCCGCGGTGGGTCTGCAAAGCAACGACAAAGCAGGTGCTGCCACAGTCTCCTGCTGTCCTGTTCGGAGATATTTGTATGATTTTGTCTGCAAATCTAAGCAGGAACAACTGGGAAGGCAGGGGGAGGTTTAGTTGGATTTGTTATGTCTTGAAAAGTAAAAGAACCAGAACAAGTAAAACTGTAAATACACCCCCTCTCCATTACACAACACAACACACACACACATATTGAGGATTGTATCGCAACATTGACAAGCCCAAACATCCCTGAAGCTTAACCTTGGGAAATGCCAACACATTCCTCTGAATGTGTGTGTGTGTGTGTGTGTGTGCGTGTGTGTGTGTGTGTGTGTGTGTGTGAGTGTGTGCGTGCGTGTGTGTGTGTGTGTGTGTGTGTGTGAGCAAAGCCAGCCGTTATCTTCACTCAGCTTTAATTGAGCCCTTTTAGAAAGCCCAAAAAGTATTATACACACACACACACACACACATAGTAAAGCCTGGAGGCTCTATCTCTGCCTGGCCAGGTGTTCCTGGCTCCGCTGCCAGATGAACCACCTGCAGATCACAGGTGTGGCCATCGCCAGGCAAGAGAACAACACAGCTGCTCCGACAGCCTCAGGGAGAGAAAAGGAGACACATGGAAGGATTATATAGAATCATAGTAGCAGGAAGCTTCACATCAGGCAAAAATATACACAGCATAAAGGAACACTGAATCGTAGGTGGTGTTGTCATCGCATGCCTTTCAGTAAAGACCACCTTCCCTTTTTTAGCCCACTGGCGATGTTCATTTGAAGCAGCTTGGTGTGCTGGCTTTGACAAGAGTGGGAGTTGTTATGAACCTTGACACAGCATGTAAGTCCATTTATTGTAATAACTTTGAAAATAGAAGGATATCCATGCTGTTGCATTGTATAATTTGTTAATGGCTGCTCTCTATTTTCTGTCCATTAGTGCAAGACAGATTAAGGCAAGCTGCTACCTTTGAGCAGTTTTCCACCTAATTGTTGAGTCATTTTTTACACTCAAAATAATTTTATAATTAGTATACTGCTTCTTATAATTAAATTCTTTCATATCTGAACCCTGGGGGAACATGTATGTTTTGCATCAGTGAGTATAGTGACAGAGGGAACAAGAAGATATTAGTTTGTCTTCATAAGGTGACACCCTCTACAAAGACTTAACCCATAAATTATGTCATTTCAAAAGTCACATATGTTTTACTGGCCAGCTGTTAACAATACACAGTACTGTCACTAAAATAAAGCCTGTTGTACTGAGAGGAATGCCCAGTGCATAGTTACTCACTGTATGTGTTATGTCTGTGTGTGGGCTTGTCCACATCTTAGCGAGCGCACACTCTTTTAACACACAACTTCTCCCAAACATGGAGTTGTTTATGAGCACTATTCATTTTTATGTGCCAACAATTGGGTGAGGCTGGCAAGTTCTGATCCACGGCATCATTTTCCAATTAGCGAAATTGCTGCATTTAAGGTTTTAACTGTGAGTGCCATAGATGGATATCCCTGACAGCGTATCTGGTACAAAAGTTAAACAAGAGAGCGGCTGGAGAGAGACTTTGAAAAGTGCGTTGGTTGTTGAATATCGTTTAAGGGGAGTTATTGGTGAGAAGGGTTTGGCGTCTGGCTACGCACTTGGCTTCCCTGTGTGGAAACTTTAGGAAGATGCAGCCAAGTGAGCATGAAACCCACCGCTCATAAATTTTAAGCACACATTCAGCCACTCTCATTCTGCCGCTCTCATACCAACACACAAACAGTTTCTCACTCACTTTCCCTCTCACTTATAAACACATGCTTGTCTCTCTCTCCCTCCTACCCGCACTTCTTATATTTACTCATCTCTATTTGTCCCTGTCTGGTGTTTACACACACACACTCGTTGCACCCTAAGAGCAGCCGTGTGTCTCCCCTCTGTGTGCAGAGTGTAATAGGAGATCTGAGGGTTTTCCGTGGGTGAGTAGGCGGGTCAGACCTTACTTAAACTAATGGCTCCCAGCAGTGTTGAATAGCCAGACACACTGGAGCCGAGGCCTGAGGTTTTGGAATGCCACTGCCGGCTCAATGCCTGCCTTTCATCGGCACCGAGTAGGGGAGGAAAAGAGAGAGAGAAAATAAGAGAAAGGAAGGGGAGGAGGAGGAGGAGGAGGAGGAGAGAAGGGAAAATACGGGACCCGTTTGTTTTGGGTGATATGAGGATGCCTGAAAAGGAGGGCACAATAGTCATGGAATGGACGGACAGAGGGGGGCAAGGGCGGGTTGGTGGACTGTGGGGAAAGAAGGGAGGGGAAAGGCGTGTTTGGGCTAGTGGGACGTCAGGACAGGGTTAAAGTACCAGTCAGTAGTTGTTTTGTGTCACAGCACCCATTTATTTTTAACGTCTTTGGGATGAACTGTGAATGAGTCTTGAGGGAATCGATAGTTTTGAACTAGCCATGTCCAAACTAACGCAGAGGATTTATTTTGCAGGCCTTCCATCCAAATTATGCAAGCATTGTTGACCAACAAATCTTGTCCGGAAGTGCCCTAAAAAGTGATTACATTTAAAAATACATTAAACGTGGTGTTATGTCATATGATAGACTTTTCACAGTTGTGGCTGGTGTATTTTTGTCTGTCACCAAGTTTAGTTTTTGATAGCAGTGACACTATGGGCTCATGTTTGATGAGCCTGCTTTGTTTCTATCTCGTGCTCTACTAGCATGCACATGATGATGCCAATGTAATTAGTACTGTTGGTGGCATGGCATGCCCAGCAAGGGCAGAGAAGATCTCTCACGCAATTTAAATAGTGAAAATTACAAAACTATTCAAAAGGTTTGCTTAGCAAATGTTTTACCCAAAATGTACACACATCGTGAGACCGGTTGCGCTTGAGCTCTACCAAAGCCTCCATTCGTTTAATTCACACCCCGACTCCAACCTTACTGTCCTCAGAACCAGCTCTCCTAATATCAGAAATGGAAGCATAATTGTCCCTAGAGATAGATGTCTAAACTAAATGCTTCAAAAATGCTAGCGGTGTGAATTGCCCTGAAGAAGCGACCTTTTTGCTGTCGCCAACGATGTCTGTGTTTATTTTAGATGATTACAAGGCCATACAAATGTATTTAATTCAGTGACATTAAGGCTATTTGCTAACCAAGGCACATCATTCATTTTGAACCATCTACTAAGTGACAACAGAAAGAGGCACAGAATTAGAAGCTTTGCTCGGAAAACTAACCCTATATCATCAAGCAGGTTTGTGAAAAGGTCTATCCATCCAGCCACACTGCTTACCAGAATCATTTTGTGGTTTGTCAAATGCAATTTAAAGGTTCCCTCTGGAGTTTTAGACCTCTATGGAGGTTTTTCGATGAGTGGGTCCCCATTTTGTTTATGCAAACACATGCACATTTGGGAAACACTATACACAGTTCTACCAATGGTGTCGCACTATTCCACTGATCAAGGGGGGCAGTTACACACCGATACATGCAGCACTGTGCCAGCAATGTGCCAGCAAAGACAAGAAAGAAGAAGACTGCAAGCTTTTAAAACTTGATGTAAACAATGCTGGATTTAAAAGTACAATTTTTTATGAGGAATGTTTTTGTAGAGCTCAAGGATACACGTAATGCATTTTGGTGAGTCACACTGAATGTAAACATAACTTTTGTTTGTTTACAAGCAAACTTCCCAAGTGGAAGGAGATTGAAATGTTTTTTTTTCTTTGGTATTTGAGAACGTTGAAGTAAAAGCAAATGTGTGTGTGTGTGTGTGTGTGTGTGTGTGTGTGTGTGTGTGTGTGTGTGTGTGTGTGTGTGTGTGTGTGTGTGTGTGTGTGTGTGTGTGTGCCATCCTCCAATACTACTCTTAAAGGTTCACTGTCCAGAACCAACACATACAGTAAAATCAGTTTTTTTTATTTTCTTTATATGACCTATCGTTTATCTGACCCTGCGGACAGAGAGAAAATAGCCCTCACTTTAGTCTTCGTTACTACCGAGAAGCATCTTATTGGATCGCTAATTGTGCTGTTTCCGTTGTTGTTGTTTGTTTGTTTTTACAGTAAATGGTCCTCCAGACAGACATGGACCTGGAAAATAACGTGTCCCTATTAGATAAATATGCTGTAGAAGATGTAATGGAAAATGTGGCCATGCGAGATCAGACAGGGAAATCTATGGCTGCATCAGATTAGCGAATATCAGGAGTCTGAACAGTGATGAGATGGAGGGAAAGAGGGGAAGGAGAGGGAGGGGAGCCTTGCTGGTAAGATGGTTAGGGGGGAGGGCAGCGATGATGAGGCTTGATGGGAAAAATAACATAACGTGGATAATTAACCAAAAGAGACATGTTTATCAGATAGCTGGAAAGAGAGGGGGTGAGAGGAGATAGAAAGAGAGACATCTGGTTATTTGCCAAATTGTAAGGGGCCCTGACGCACAAAACCAATGTTCTTTGGCCATTGTTGAGCTTTTGCAGGTGTCAGAGTGGGCAGTGATTTTGCTGTGTGTCCGGTACTGTTGTCTCCAGTCAGTTCTTATTAGCAGCAATTGAGCCTATTCAGCAATGCGATTAGTTGTTCAATCTAGCAAACCAGTGATTTAAGCCGGTTGGTGTGGTTTCTCCTTCTCTGTCCGTCATTTGTCTTTGTGGTGTTTTCAACTTTATTATAAAAGGTAAGTCATGGTGAGGCGATACACAGCCTTGGTGGACCCTCTTACAGATCTCTGGCAAGTGAAACCAAGGGCGAGTCGGGCTATAATTAGCTGTTCTGGCTCACTTTCCACACTTGTATGACCATAGACAAGCTTGATAACTGATAAGGCCACATTCACATCTAGAGATAAAACATAAGACAATTTCATATCAGTGTTATAGTGACCAAAATGTCATGGTTATCAGTATTATCTCAGTATTGTTCAAATGTGCTATAAATGTTCAAAAATAAATAAAAACAATATAAGATTTGTATTAACATTAAAGATGGCAGACAACAGCATTTAAAAAGACATTTCTTCACATGCTATGCTCAAGTAATGAGATCTAGTCGTTTACAGATTTGGCAGCATTGGTTGTGCCTGACCAGATATGCTAAGAAAGGGAAATTTCACTGTTTCATGCATTGTTTTTGGGAGGGTTTTCTGTTGTCCAGCCCAACTCTGTGATTTAGCTTGCAAAAAAAGATATTTTTTTTCATGAAATGTTTCCCTAGTGCAGGTTTAAATGAACACCATCTTAAGTAAGCAAATCCAATATAAAAGCACCACAACCCTTATAAGCAAAGCAATGTAAAATTGTGCATGTAGGAATTATGCTGGACAGAATATACCATGAGTTTTGTTGCCGGGTTAGCTCAGTTGGTAGAGCTGGGGCACATATATAGAGGTTTGCTCCCCGACGCCGGGGGTTCGACTCTGACCTGCGGCCCTTTGCTGCATGTCGTTCCCCCTCTCTCTCCCCTTTCATATCTTCATCTGTCCTGTGGAAATAAAGGCCTAAAAAAGCTCCTCCCGCCCAAATAAAAGAAAAATCAAACACGGTTTTAATGATAATTAAAATTTGAAATGGTAATACTAACCTTCAGGAATTTTACCGTGGTTTATCATAAAACCGGTAACCGTTTCATACCTATTCACATCAGACACATGCACCACATGCACACAATATCTCACAAAGATTAACTTAACACAGTGTGAAGTGGAAAAGCTTCTGATTGTAGGAAGCTGTGGCTGGGAAAAAATACAAAGCGGCAGCAGAGGGTTTTTTTAACCTATGAAAATCTCTGTCATCGTTTCACACTGATTTGGCAGCAACTCTCCCAGTGAAATCCCATCAGCCAGATTACCCTTTCAAACCCCTCCATGAGTGCTGAGAACAAAATGCTCTCACCATGTGTGAGTTGTATTGCTTTAGGAAAACAATGTGATTCCAGTTGCACAGTGTGTGTTGGAGGCAGAGTTTCTGTTTTCTTCAACACCTAGCGGAGCTGGTGTGGCATGTTGCCCAAGAGACTTTGTTTCTTCAGAGGATATCTCATATTTCCCGATTTCTATCTTGACGTTAGCTACACGGGAGGACTGGTGGTGAAAATATTAAGTATGGATTAGGAAGTCCATACAAGACCAAGTTCATGGGTATGCAATTCAAAGGACGGGGGGGGTGGGTGGGGGGACATGACGGTCCTGTAGTCTGTGGCAAAAAAACGCAGAGATCCTTATTCACTGGACCACTTGGCAGAGTGTAATAAATCTGCAGCTCTGTGGTCACCCCGAAATGCATTACACTATCATTGTGCTAGTTTGCTGCTTTCCTTGGCTGTTGTGATTCATTTTTAAAAGTATAAACCACCAATCCAGTGTTTGAATTTGACTTTAAACTTGTTATCTTATCTTCTTTACCTGTTGCAACATGCCCACATCAGTAGAGCCCTTGTTGTTATGTTGCTATTGTTGGTGTGAAAGCCCAGATATCAAGGGTTAATTAGCCTTTCAATAAAAGGAAGGTTAGCCGTTACATTCCCTTTTAGAGATGCAATCTCCCATTCCGAGCACATGCACCACTTGTGTATGCCATTCATGCAGCCATGGGCAGGCTGCATCGGCATCTAATGTCATGGTAATGGAAGCTTAGAAAATGTTTTCCCTAGAGGCACATGCGCATCCAGTGATTCATGTAAAGACGGTGGTAAATGTGAATGCATGGAGTTTATGGTCAATTACATATTTGTTTTCTTGGTCCACGAAATATCATAAGGCTGAGGCCACTCTACTTTTTACTCAGTCACCTGAATGAAAACATTGAGCAATACTGAAAAAAGCAATGCAAATGCATGTAAATGAAGGCACATGAACCTTTATTCCTTCTGTGGTCTTGAATGCACAAACACACATGTAGGCAACATGTAGACTTTGGTCATATCTCGTTTACTCAATCACCAATTCTTAAAATCCCCTATTCCCTCTTGTCCTCCTTCTCTGCCTCTCGTTTTTTTCTGACCTCTCTAAAAAATGCTGTTTACTTTTTCTAAAAGTGGAAGTTTGGCGAGGGAGCGTGTGAACCGAAACAGATGCTGCATACTCTCCTTCTCTGTCACTCTCTCTCTCTCTCTTTATCTCCCTTGCATACACACAATGGCAAACAGCTGTGTGAGGCTTGAGCAGCTACAGTAAAAGGAAGCCATACAGTATGCATACATAGTATTGAATGCGCAGTATTGTTTACTCTCCTTGTTTGGGACACTCTTGAAAGGACCAGTGCTCAGACTTCAGGCCAATATACTTCAAACTGCTGCAAGAGACCTTTATCTATTTGTAAAAGTGGTCATAAGTACCTTTCTGATTATCGTACATGGGGAAAGAAAAGTGGTTGCTTGAGTGCTGCCTGTAAATCCAATATTGTATGCCCTGTAGCCTCTTAATTGATCTCTTGTCGCTTACAATGACAACTTCTACTGGCCTATATAATCCCCCCGTCACAATGACAACCAGCTTCTCACATTTCCTTCAAGGGTAAGCCGAGACCCAGACCGGAACAGCCCTGCGTTAAACCAGTGCGCGGGGCTACGTTGCTGGGGGGCGTGTTGCGTCAGGTACCGGTGAGAAATACGATCCAGGAAGTTCATCTGGAGTAACAGATTATTGTGTTTTAAAGGCTTATCAGACACCTGCTTGTTTCTGACCGCATTTAGACTTTACAATAAATAGTTGATTTTCATGAACTGATAATGAAAGTAAATTGTTAGTTGCAGCCAGTTTTAGTGTTGTTGATCATACGGCCGAATACAAATTCTTTAATAAGACACTGAATCGCATTTCTTTTTTATGTTGCCACTGTTGTGCTGAAACCTGGTACTTCCTGTAAGTTCCCTACAGCTTTTTTGTAGAAAGGATAAAATCAGACAAGATTTAACTTAGTTTTCAGCCTTCTCTGGAGAAAACGGCAAAGCAATCCAATGAGCGCGCTCACTGATCAGCCACCTGCCTGCCATTACACCTGGGTTATAATCTAAATCTGCTGGTAGCCTTTGTCCATCGGTGGGATCAGTTGGAGCTCACCACCTCCTATGTGCTACAATAGCATGTGGGTTACAGTATGCAGGGCCTTCCTCATTTCTCCATCTTTCCACCCCCTCCCTCTCTCACAGCCACCTGGCCCTGCCTCTGAGCCTGCTGGCTGACCAGATGCACCCTGAATAAAGCCGGCCTACAAGGAGAGAGGAGGGGAGATAGAGGTTATTATGGATGATTATTCAGTCTACAATCTAGCTTTTGACAACCCACTGAAATATAGCAACCAACAATAAGTTTTTATGTGTAGAAATATTTCACATTAGTGTCGATTTTACCTTAAGGGCAGAACAAGAAAGGATTACACCTTAAGTTAAATCAGTGCTGTTCATAAGTGTGTATTATGCATTTGGGCAAGAGAAAGGGGCAGCACCCTCTCCTAATGAACTGTTTGTATTTATCCTACAGCATTTGATTGTTTATTTACACAGCCAAGTGCCTGTGAATTCTCACACGTTGATCATGTTCTCTCAATTGTCGGTTGTCTAATTAAAAACAGATTAAAGCTTTATTTACCCCAGGCTTTAGAATGAACTGTGCATCATCCTCTGTACTTTCCAGAAGTAAACTGGTGAAGGAAATAATAGGCAGGAGTGAGTAAAGCATGCAGGCTGCCCAATCTCAGCCAGGCTCCATTATCTTAACCTGCATTGTGTCTAGAGCAGCACTTGTGCGCAAGGCCGGGTATAAATCAGACAGTGATTTAAGTTTAACTCAGTGAAGACGGAGCGCAGGGGATAAGAGAGTAGAAGAGGAGCGAAGAATAACTCATTCATGCTCCTCAAGTGTCCCACAATGGATTGGCTGGTGAGGCAGCGCTGTGCGCCGCATTAAGAATCTGAGACAAAAGAGGGCATCAATGAAAGAGCCTAAAAAGGAGGGGGTACTTAGTATAAAAACATTTTAAAGGGAGAGCCCCTCTTCTCTTGAAGGGGTAGAGGGGAGGGTGGTAAGGAGTGGGGTTGCAAAGGACCCCCTCCCTCACACACACACACACACACACACACACACACACACACACACACACAAATGCACGCACACACACTTTTGTCTCTGTTGGCACGGCCTCTTGTTTAGCCTTTAGGTGCCAAAGCAATTAGTTATGTTAATTGCAGGGGCCATTGCCGGTGAATGCAGGTTGAATAGAGCCAGTCAGCAGTGGATGATTGGCCAGGATCCATGGGGGAAATGGGTAGGGAGAGGTGGGACAGAGGGGGTGGGGGTTGTGACGTCACAACAACGGAGGAGAAGACAGTGTGTGGGAAAACAGGGGAGGAGCTAGAGCCGAAAGAGAGAGATTGAGAGCGAGGGAGCCTCAGAGCTTGAGAGAGCGAGCGCAAGAGAGGACGTAAAATTCATTGAGAGAAAGACAGTTAAAGACAACAAATACAACAGCTGAGGCAGATTGAGGGGAAAGAGATAGTAAGATAGAGTGAGCTTCACATGAGAGAAAGAGCAGCAGCGAAGACACAGAAGGAAAGTAAGAGAGCGAGAGAGAGAGAGCGACAGAGAGAGAGAGAGAGAGAGAGAGAGAGAGAGAGAGAGAGAGTGCGTGTAGTGCAGTGTTGCGCTGGTCTACTCGGCTATCTGTCTCCATCTGGGTGCCATCTGTGTCTCTGGCTCTGGCCTTCGCCACAACCGGAGCTCACATATGTGGGAATGCAAACACATGCCTGACATATGAAGGCGTGGAGTCACAAAAAGAGACAAAAAGGAAAGGATAAGAAAGCAAATCCCCGCCACTGCAGCTGACTTTCTCAAAGGACTGAAGAGTGGACTCTACTAGAGTGGAGGTAGGAGAGAAGAGTGGGGATTTCAACATGGAATTTGTGTCTGTGCTTTTCTGTGTGTATTTTCAGCAAATAATTATTACTATTTGTAAGCGAGTAAGTGTGTTGCTTTTGCAAAGGATGCATTCATGTGCGTGTGTGCGTCTGTTCCATCTTAATTCCCAGAGCTGCTCTGTACTGCTGTACAGATGGTGCCTCCTCCTTTCCTCTTATCTCTTCATCCTTATCTTCTGAGGTAGGAGGGATGAATTTGTCTGCCTGCTTCCTTTTACCAGCGCACAAAAAACTTCTGCTGCCATATGGACAAGCTGATGATTGTCTCTGAGACTCTTTTTATCCCGTTGTTGAAGTTTTTATATGATTGTTTTCTGTAGTTTAGCTTTTATGAAATAATTTCTCAGGGTATGCATAGAGGTAGTCCAAATGTTTGCTTTTCTTTTTCTGTTTTTTCATGCCATATAGCCACTAAATCGGTCCATTTTAACTGGCAACTTTCAGTATTTGGCATCATAGGGTAACATCTGTAGCAGTAGCAGATTTTTTGAAAAAGGATGCTGTGGCAATCTGCTATTAAGGTTTTAGTGATTCTTCCAAAAAAAAAAACAACTCACTTTTTTAGTGAACAAAAGCAACTACATAGCCAGGTTTAGCAGCTAAAACATGGAGCCTTCAGTTGTTTTTTTCATTTTTCAACTAATCCCCTAATTTGCTTCAACTTGTGGCAATCAGAAGAAAAATCGAATCCACCTGGAATGATTATGATATGTGGGAACAGACTTTTTATTTCTCCTATATAAGCAATACTTGTGTGCAAACATCAGAAACTGCCACATCAACCAGATAAATAAACACAACAGTGTGATTGGCTCTGTGTGTGGAAGGAGATTATCCCGCTCAGCTGTCATTTATTCAGATAGTAATCAGTTTTTCCACATGGCAAGCAGAGCAGAAGAAAATAGGTAGAGAAGACGTGTGCATCTGTTGTACAGTATCCCGGACATATGGGAAGAGGAGAGAAACTGCTGTGTCTGTCTTTCATGCTGTGCCTACATGTTACACAACACCGACATCAGTGGGATAATGCGGATCCCAAAAAGTGCAAATGTCACATGGTTGCCCTATGGATATTGTGTATCAGTAACTTGAGTTACAATGTTGGAACACCATTTTCTACGTTACCCATCTACAGTACCTTGCGGGAGAAAATGTGTGGATAGAGGGAGGAGGAGGATGAGGTGTGTGAGGGAGCAGCAGATAGAGAAAAGGCAGAGAGACCTGGCTAGTGTTACGCCAGACCAGACCAGTCCATCAGGGAGATAGGAGCGACTTACTGTCGGCTGCACAGTCTCAAACCGGAGACCCCTGTCTGGTCTGCTGGACACTGTCACACTCCTGACAGCGGGAACTGTTCTGCATCTGCATTTGTGCGTTTGCGCAAAGATCCAGCGAATGTGATATTTATTTTAGTAAGACATTTTATCTCACATCTATTCATTTGTGTCAGGCAGTCAGGCAGTTACTGTTTTTGTCCTGGATTTATGTGGCTTTGAAGTTCTTGATCACATACTTGATATGTGTATAGTTGAGTCTAAGGAAGTGAATGTGTGTGTGTACCAGGTGTCTTGTAGACATTGTGTCTGCTCGAGTACAAGGTTGTCTTATAGCTCTTTGTTACTCTTCCCTCGTCTTTTTGACCTCCCTGCCAGCTGTGAGATTTTCTTCTGAAAACGTAGTAATAAATGGAGAAACAGAAAAACCAGGACCCTTGCTCACCATGCTACTATCTGAAGAATCCATGCACAGAATACCCCCCCCCCTTTTTTTTTCAACACACACATGCACATACACACAGAACAGAGCAGCTGCTTCAAGAGTTTGATGCAGGAAGTGCTCTATTAGTTCCAGTGGTGAGGACTGTGATATCTGGCCCCAGGGGTTCAATGAGAGGTTGTGTGTTTTGAATGTGTGCTCGCTTATGTGTTTGCGTGTGTGTGTGTGGACATGAAAGGGTTAGGGTCATTTACTCAACAGAAACAGCTCAGTCACTACAAGTAGAGTAGTGAAAGATTGTTTCATCACAGGGAACGTCTCCTGACAGAATAAATGGCTGTGTGTGTGTTATGAGTGTGCAGACGCGTATCTGTGTCAATGAGCATCTAACCACCTGCGCCCTCTCCCAAAACCCCAAATCCCCTATTGCAACCCCATTGAAATTGTATGGGAGCCCCTCTCCTTGTGCTAAGTGCATGAGTCAGAGGCCTCTTGCAGGGGTCTAGTGACCCTTTGCTGGCCTGAGAGACCCGCTCAGTGACCCAAGTCAAGGACTCTATTTACTGGGCTGTTGTGGTCTCAGAGGAGAGAGTATCAGCACACGCTTTAAAGGCTTTAAAATGACCTCAATTGAATTCTTCAAACGAATCAATTCTAGGCCTGCAGTTCTAAATTGAAATGAATTGTCTGCGTGAATACAAGAATAATACATCACATACAGTAGAATGTAACGCAACAATTGTAATCTGCGATCTAGTACCGAGGGGCTCTTCACAGGTGCAGACAGTAAAAAAGTTTAAAGTCAACTCTGAAAGCTGCTGTAAACATTTTTGTAAACAAAATAAGTCCAAAACAATCTCATAAAAATACAGCTGCTAACATGTTACTCATCCAGCGCACACAGTCCAACATGAGCATCCCACTGGTGTTGTTTTTCCGCCTACCGAACGTATAACTTCAATATCTGTCGAAGCCTTCTAGTTATTGCTGTGTCCACCGATACCCGAGAAAAACATCTGTGTATTTAGGTTGCAAGCTAGTTCAACTTTTGTCTAATTATTGGTAGCATCAGTTTCTCAGAGCTTGTTGGCTGCCTCACTTTTATATTTGGGATTAATGAGAGTGGTGAGATGTAACTTGCAGTCAACAGGTACAAATTGTGCTTTTTATAAGCGTGTTGGGCAGTATTAGGTACTCTACGACATTACACTCAGCCATTTGAATGTTAATATCACAAATATCATGTAAGCTAAAATGTTTAACCAAGCAGGCACAGATACACAGAAGGAATAGTGGCGCTTTGTGAGCCTCTGTGAAAAAACCACCGCAACAGGATGCATTTAAACTCTGAAAAGACAGTATCATTTTTACAAAGTAAAACCCGAAAGGCAAGAGTTGATACTCAAGAGGACGTGCAAGAGCAACAAAAAAATGAATGTGCTTGTGTTGTTAGGTGTGTGGGTGGACAAGAAATGGGTGGTGCAGTCTCTCCATGAATTGTCTGTCATAGTCATTATTTTCTCTCTTTCTCCATATTCCTTTCCCTCTTTCTCCTTGTGAGAAAGTGGAAAGAAAATGGGTGCATTATGACAAACTAAAGAAAGACAACTCTTTTCATTTGGTTGGCTGAGACTAAAAACTTTGTAGTAGACCATTTTATGTTGGAACAGCCGCATGATCGAGAAGAAGTGTGTACGTTATCAAAACATACACCACAAATACAGTGTTCTTTAACATGTGTGCGCTCAAACCCATACACACACAAAACAATACCACTAATTAAAACACGTCTCTGCCCACACGTTCACAAACATACACTCATCCTCCCCAGCTATCTCTCCGTCTCATTGTCATTGTTTTGAGCACAGCTGGCCTCTTTGTTTTACTTATCTGTCTCTCTCAGCGGTTGTTGAGCTCTGGTCTTTTATACAGCTGGGCTAAGCTTACACACAGAGCTCTGTTTATGGACTCTATGGGCCGTTACCTACTGCTCAACTTTGATTCACTGCATACCCAAAAACCTGAAAGTGACAGATCAGCTGTATAGCCAATGCTTGGAGACAATGGTAATGTATTTGTTTTACTACAATACAAGTAAGTAGAATTTTTGTGGTTTTTCCTGAGCTTTCCTTATGTGCTCAGTGACGATGACTCCCTTTCAGTGTGTTTCACATTGACTCACAATTCATTTTTCTGAAAGCCCGATCGGAGAAATGCAACAGCATTGCACACCCTGATATACCTTGTGACATGACAGAAAACATCAAGTAGTGTGTGGCAAAATACTATTTTTGAAGTCTCAAAACTTAATGGGAAGAAACTTCTACCTACATGTTCATTGTAAGTATCTCTGGATAAATGAAAGTGAAATGCCTAAAATGTTGAAATTAAACTAAACTCGAAGTCATTGCACCAATGCTCTCTGTCTGGGTCAAGAAGACCATAAAAAAACGTGTAAATGTCTTCAGCATGGTGATAGCAACATCTGGTTGGATCTGAGCCCAGGCCATTTGGCTGTTGAGGCCTCTGACACCTGGTCTGAAACAGGCCAGTCTTAATGGTTGCTTTGTTTTCTCATGTCTAGAGCTCGTATTTGTTTTATGGACTACCGTAACTTACTAGTTCAGAGCGTGTGTCTGCGTATGCTATGTCTGCCGAAGTACGGAGCTGAGGAAAAACAGTATTTTGCCTTGCTGCATGATAAGTTGATTGTCTGGGTTTTAACCCAGTCTTAATCCTCTAGACACACATGATGATATACATTTACCCTGTGTCAGGGGGGCTTTATAAGTCTGTCCTGACATCATATGATTTGGTTTCACCCTGAGAATTAAAGGGGGGGGGGGGAGAAAATACGGACAATGCAACTTCATTTTAATACTTTAAAGTCATGCTTCCATATAGCTGATTGTTTTTCACTTCGCAGTCTTGGGTTTAAAGACTCACACCAGGCTCATGGTGATTGATGGGCAGGCTAACCAATTAGTTACGGAGAGGTGAGAAGGCTTGTAACCAGATAGGCAGATAATCTACTTGCCCTCTGAGAAGGGGAGCTGGTGTGAGAGAGTCACAGCTTTTGTGGTACTATGTCATGATTGACAGATTTGAATTGTCTCTGTTTTGTCACAGTTGTTATTTGTGTGGGTGTGTGTACACGTGCCTCAGGCTGGCCATTTCACAGGTGTGTGTGTGTGTGTGTGTGTGTTACTTAGGGATAACTGTCCCCTCTCCACTAAGCCGATGACAGACCCAACACCTGGTAAATGGGGCCAACACACACACACACACACACACACACACACGCACACACACACACGACACACACACGACACACATCCGCTTCCAGCTCTATCCCTTGTGGCTCAGCTGTGTGTGACGCAGGCGTGCGTCTGTGTTTAAAGTTTGTGCCACTGGATAACACACATCCCTTTGACCCAGTGACAGTGGAGCCTGTGACAGAGGACGAATGCAGCTACACATGAGTGTGTGGGTCTATGTCAAATACATAAAACTTACACTGCTTATTATTTGTTTTATTTCTGGGACATAGACTATGCTATTACTTTTCTTCCTTTTATCCTTTAATTTCAACATAGGGACATTGGAGTCTATTTAATCATTTATCAACACCACAGGTTTATGTTATAGTTGCAGTTCTTCATGAAAGAATCAGATATTCTTATGTGCTGTTGCTCCTGATGATATGGTGACAGGGTTTGAAAAAGTTCCCAACTCCAGCAATGACACACTTAAGACGCATTATCTTTGGCTGTAGTGTTTTGGAGTGTAAAGTCACTAACTTAAAATCCCATCCAGTATATTCTCCCTGCGGTCTGACCTCATGTACACGTGGACACTGTCCGTTCTCGCTATGCAGCCGCTGCCAAACCTCCTAGCCCGCCTCCGCTTCCAGCATCACATCACTGTGCCTCTTTTACGGCTGATTCTTAGTTTTTTTTTATGGAAGACGTCTGTCTGCTTTGCCGTCCCCTCTTTAGTTTTCTCTCTCGCTCTGCCACTAAGTACATTTCCATCCCTGGTTCCCTTTTTTCACCATGTGGCATGCTGGATTGCAGCTTATTGTAGTTTCTCACTGAGTGACAAAGTCATGTGAGGGCTTCTCTCACCGTCACAGGGAAATGTGATGAGTTCACTTCAGAAACACTTTTCTGCCTCTTCACGTGTGTGCATGAAAGTCACAATGTCCCTTCCTTCACCTACATGTCTATTTTACATTTCTATTTCCCCCTATTTTTCTTCCTCCAAATGTCACTCCTTTCTCTCCCTGTATACATCTTTCTCTCGCTTACCCTCCTTACTGTCAACTTCCCCATCTCTCCCCTCCCTAGCAGAGTGAGGAGTGGAGTGTTGACATTGGGTTTTGTCCAAATATGTAGTCTATGGGGCTGGGAGGTGGTAATGAGAGCCAAGAAAAACAGCCTGGCTCTGAGTCTGACAACCAGGCTTGTCTTTCTGATGAAACCAAATGAAACCAGTATTTTTTATCCTTGTTATTCCCTCCCTCCCATCCTTTCCCTACATGCATCCCTCCATCTCCACCTGTGGCGCCTCTAATTTGCAGAGTAATTTCTTATTAAAGTCGTTGCTTGTTTAACAATTCTGCATGGTCAGTAAAAGTATTGCAGTGATAATACATAGGCAACTTCAGTAGGGCTTTAATACAGAACCTAATTTAAAAAATAATGCAACAATGGATGTATTTTTTAAATGACCGCATAAACATAGATTTGTGACATGTAGCGTGTCATTATATTGTAAACCAATATTTTGTATATGGTATCAGATGACCATTTAGACAGACGTGAAGCACTGTATCACGGCAACTGTTGAGGAGGTGTCAGTCCCAAGAGAGCAATAGTATAAATTAAGTCGATTGAAATAAACAGAGGGGACACGTGTCTAGTGATTTTCAGACACCATGCACAAACCGAAAGCCTCTAAAATACTTGTATAGTCCTTGAACATGTTGTTTCGATATGATGCTATAACAACAACCTGACACTGAGAGATACCATGCACTGTCAAATTATCTGTTTTATAAGTGGATGTGGTTGTGTAAGGGTTAGGTGCATGCGCCCTTGTCTTTGCTGTGTGTGTGTGTGTGTGTGTGTGTGTTTGTGTGTGGGTGGAGGTCAGGAGGGAGCGCAGGATAGAGGAACAGATGTGTGCTGTATTGTGGTGGTGTGCGTGGACGGACGGGGACCAGGTGCAGCCTTTGTCTCCCCGGCATTTAAGTCCACTCGCTGCATTCAGCCGCCTCGTGCCTCCCCCCTCCCCTCCATGTCCTCCTCCACTCCTTGGAGGGAAGGCAGAAATGTTTGTGTGTGTGTGTGTGTGTGTGTGTGTGTGTGTGTGTGTGTGTGTGTGTGTGTGTGTGTGTGTGTGTGTGTGTGTGTGTGTGTGTGTGTGTGGAGGAGGGGCTGCCTTGGCTTAGCGGAGAAGGCTCCAGCAGTCCCTTCTGCACCCCCCTCCCCCTCCCTCACAGGTGACTGTTGTAGGTCCCAGCTGGCCAGCTTTTGGCCGATTAGATCCATATGGTACAGGAGGAGGAGGGAGGAGGAGAGAGAAATGCCCATCAGTTGCATGGGTGCTAAGGGAGCTGTTAGCTTGTCCTTGTTTTGCCCTGAGCTTCAAGACAATTCCTCATTTTTTCTTTATCTATTTCACTTTATCACTTTTTTTCCACTCCTTATATGTCTCACTATTCTTTCTGTTTACTCTGGGGTTTGTTCTATTGTTATTATTCCCCCTAGTTCATTTTCAAATCTAATGTTGGTCTCCTCTCTGCTGTTTTAGTTGTTGTCATTGCTGATGTTTAAAATTAGGGATTGTTTTTTTTTTTCAAATGGTGTGAGTGTGGGGGTGATGGTGGACAGGAAAATGCTACACCAACATTTTATTAAACATTTGAATAGAAAGTTAGAAAGTTTATTAAATTTAATTTCTTGACACAAAGAGTAGAATGTGTGTGTCTGTGGGTGTTTTTTTTTAATTTTATTTCTGGGCCCGCATAGTTGTAGCATTGCACATGCTCTGAATTGTCTTTTTGCTGCATGATAAATTAGTCAGGCCTGTGTTACATCTTCTCTCACCTCATCTACAATGACAGGACAGAGATAGCAGTATGGCACGATAAACACACACACAATCCTACATCACCACACACACACACACACACACACGCATACACATACATTGTGACTCACAGCTGCCACAGAGTTGAAACTTCAGAGTTAAACCATGAGCTTAATAAACCCTAACACCGAACACATTCATGTATACATCACATTAAGTGTAATTTATTTTTACTGACTCAGAGTAGGTTATCCATCCTCACTTCACGTAAGGTGGTTAATGAATGTTCTCTGCAATTTATTTGTCTCGTCGTTTCCAATTTCATTATTTAATGGATTGCCTTCAGTCACAGCAGTAGCTCAGTGGGAATATCCCTCTTCTGTCTCTCTCTCTCTCTCTCTCTCTCTCTCGGTCTCTTCCTGAGCCTCATTCTAAATCATCACCTGTAGAGGCAATTAAAGCCGATTGAATGTTTTAATGCAGATGAGCGTCACCTGAAGCTGAACAAACAAGGAACACCTGGCTAGCGACAGCCATCGCCACAGATGCACACTATAGTTTTCCATCTGTTGTAGAAAGCAAATAAGTAAGCTCAAGTAATTTACAAGATTATACAATTTTATATGTAGACCTGTATATCATCTGTTTGAGAAGAGATGAGAAAACGCAATAGGAAGAACAGCAGCACGGAACGATGAGAAGAATTTATAAAAAATATTACAGTGAGTACATGAAGCCTTCTGGTTCCCAGCTTTATATTCAGAATGCATTGGTCTGCTCACAGTGTTATCCCCTTTGCTTCAAAGGTTGTCTCTATGCATCGTGGCACTTCCATGTAATCCTTTTTGTGTAATGAGGAGCTTTGTGTACCTAGCCTTTGTTCCATTAGAGCAAAGATGGCAGGTGACATTTAGGCCAGACAAATGCCCCACATCCTCCTCTAAGCCAACATTCACCTGAGTTAACATTAGACCACTTTGTACAGTGTGTGTGTGTGTGTGTGTGTGTGTGTGTGTGTGTGTCTGCGTCTGCTGTTTAACAGCTGCCTCCTCTGACAGTCCTGTGACTATATACGATGAGCTCAGGTGCTTGCAAGCCAGATGAAGTCATCCAGCAATGCACACTGTCTAACTGACAAGCAGAGGCAATTCTCTATGGGCTGTCAGCACTACATGCACACACACCTGATGTCTCCTGTTTCGGTGATTACCTCTGGCACAGCAGAGCCTGCCATGTCTTAAGATGCACGACGCAGCTGTAACCTAATTTCTTAGTCTATACTGACATGGGATGCACAATAAGACATATGTACGATAAATTTGTATTTGTTGTGCATGTTTATGTTCTATGGCATCACGTGGGCCTGTCAAACACAATTGGCCGACAAGAAGCTTATACAAGGATGATCAATTTGGATGAAAAACTACTGTTCACTACCACTGGAGAACTGTTGATGTGTTAACATGTCAACTTGTGAATGCTGCATGCTGTATAGCACAAGCTAACCAAATTCTACCCATATGTACATATGAAGTTGTTTACATGGTAGCAATCTTGACATATGCCCCGTTGATTCTGTTATTGAGATGTCAGTCTAATTTCCTGGCCATACGGATGGAGTGTGCGGAGCTTTGGAAACGGTGTGTGTGTGTGTGCGTGCTGCAGGCTGCCTCCTGCGGTGCACTGGCAGGCCGTGCATGTGGTGGGTACGACAGTCCAAATGTCTGCATAGATCCCTCCTTCCTGCCCCCTATGTTGGTGAACAGGTGGAGCGATGGCAGGCAGGCCACAGGGCTGAGAAAGAATAAGAGGGAAAGAGACAGAGGAAGAGAGGACTGCAAAAGGAGGAACATTCAACACTGTATAATGAGTTGCAGACATGACAGATAAGTTGCATAGGGCAGATTGAGAAAGTTTGCAGATAGATTGACTCTTTTAAAGGGAAGCAAGGCTAAGGCTATTTTTATGTGTGCATGCTTTTATGTATTTATATATATATATATATATATATATATATATCATGCTTTTGTAATTTTATTTTTTTTCAGAATTCTTAATGCATTGCTTTTTGTATGTTTTTACTTTTTTTTTTTGCACTCACAAAATTTAAAATCCTTTTTTATTCATTCAGTGGGTGTAATTTCTCCTTTTGAGTTCTCATGAGTTACCTACTGACAGCTTAAACCTTCCAACGTAAGCCTTTATAAACTGGGACCCTGTGGCTCATGGCCATGCAGAGTTCATAGCTGTGAAAAAGATATAAAGGATGCCATTGAAGCCAAAGCCCTAAAACCATGAAACCACATTTAAAAAGCTGCTCTCTGCTGACCCATGACCTATGAGACCGTGCTTGTCTATTAATCGTCTATTCTTGAAGCAGTTAGAAAAGTCTGATCCACTCTAAATGGAGATGGGACCCGGCCTTCATGGATCTCCAGGAGACAAAGACGGCTTCTGATCCCACATCTCCCCACCGCCACACCCTCATTTCACTTTCTCCATACCACTTATCTGGTGGTCTCATTCAGCGGCAATAGCATATTGAGAAGTTGCGTTTAACATTCAAAAGCTTTGCCGATCGTGTTAGTAAAGCGTGAAATAACCCCATCCCTTTCTCTCTCGGTCTCTTTTTTTCTCATCCCCCCATTTGCTGGGGAGCTCACTGAGGGGGCATTCTTCTCCCACACAATAGGCTTCTTCAGCATTTCTCCTGTTGTTGATCTGAATAGTTGGGAGTGAGGGGCTAAACTTTAGACATCTGGCTCTTTGATGGGAGGAGGCAGGGTGGTTGATGCCCTGGCAGTATGCGTTGTATGAAGCGAAATGGGCTGGGGCGTGGGGGGGGTGCATTTTTGTTTTCTTTTGTGGCTGTAGACCAGAAGCTTTCGCATTGACTCAAACTATAGAGCTGATAGGAAAAGCAAAAGTGGTCTTTTTATTTGCTTGTTTATTTCTCACGTGGGCACTTTAGTGAGTTAAATTCCTTCAGTTTTAAAGAAAATGGTTATCTTTTTAAACTTGTTTTGTACATTTGTGTGTGCGCTGTTCATTTATTGTAGAGAAAACGGTACAATGTGACAACATTATTAAAAGGGTTCTGGTTTTTGATCCACAGCTGATCTCTCTCTCTCTCTCTTTCTCTCTTTCTCTCTCTCTCTCTCTCTCTTTGCAGACAGTAGAGAGAAGAAGACCCCTGCCATGCCCGGTTCTCCTGTGGATGCTAAGACTCATTCCAGATCAGCCCCCAGCAGCAGCGCCAGCTCCACTATGCCACCCCTGCCTTCTGTCAACCCCAGCGGCCCTCGCCCGGCCTCCTTTTCCACCACAGCATGTAAGGGTCATTCTTGAATTCTTTGTTGTGCAGAGTTTCTTTGATTCTATCTCCAGCAAGCCTTTGGCATTACTTCTCTTGTCATTTCCACCCGAAAGTTTGAATTCTCTTAAGGTAAATTTGTAGCTTGTGTTTTTTGCAAATGGCATCCTTCATCTCATAAGTGGGTTGAAAGCATTCGTCCACTTTATTATTTTAATTTCTCCCCCTCTTGATCTCACCTTTCCTCCCCAGTGACCAATGGGAATCATCATTCCCCACCAACCCTGAATGCAGTGCCATCTCCTCCGCAGCGTTACAGCAACGGACCGTCCTCTTCCTCTTCCTCATCGCTGGCCAACCAGCAGCTGCCAGCCACCTGTGGGGCTCGCCAGCTGAGCAGCACTTTCCCCCCCCCCCCCCCCCGTTTCCCCCCCCCCCCCTCCCCCCGATTGCAAAACAGCGTCCGAAGCCTGGTTCTGGCCCTCGTGGTAAGTTCTTGTGTAAAAGATAATTTTTGTAGAAAATGTATCTGGCATTTTGTATTTTCTTCAGGACTTTTTTTTTTAAAACTTCACCATCTCTGTCTCCTAGAATTCGACAGTTACCATTGAGGAGTTCCATTCACGGCTTCAGGAGGCCACCAACTTCCCTTTACGGCCCTTTGTTATTCCTTTTCTCAAGGTAAACACATCTCCAACCTCCCCTCCATCTTCCCATATTTGCTTTGCATTATTCCGTTGGGCTACTTCCTTTTTTCTTTGCAGCAGTATTTTTCTTCCTCCCCCCTCTCAGTTTAAGTTTTAAACCTTTCACCCTATGGTTAGCCTGTAGCCCTTCTGAGAAAAACACCCTCACTTCTCTCGGCTGAGGTTGTCAACTAATGCCGCATTATTAATCGCAGAATAACAAAAGAGATAAAGAGAAGGTCCTTGACACCAACATAACCCTCTTTCAGTATGATCTGAATAATCTATGGGCAATCGCATCAGAGCTTGTGAGTCATGATGGAAAAGTAATTCATTAATTAATTACACTTTATTACTGTGTTTCCAGGACACAAAGCAGTAGTCTATAAATAGGCGTCTGTAGGTTTTCTAATTGAATAAACGGCTTCTCTGCAGTTCAAAGTAACTATCAAGATTTGCGTGTTGACTTGACAAGCAACAGATGAATGTGTGTGTTAAACAGCCTCTCGAGCCCCTTTGTAACCAGGGGAGTCGGCAAGAGTATACATTTTAGGAGCTCCCCTCGGTAAAGCAGCCCATAAATCTTCAAGTCAGTTGTACCGCTGTAACTTCAAGCAGTCAAAATCTGCTCCTTTTCCACACTTACCTCTTACTCACCTTTTGGAGCCGCTCCATCTGTCTGCCTGAGAGCGTTGAGACAAGAAACCTCTGTTCCCCTCCTTCTACTAATTTATTACGAGGGGGTGGGGTCCCCACAACTTAATTCCAACTCCTTGAGAGTAGTCTGTCTTAAATAGAAAAGAACGAGTGGGGGAGAAATAGACAGATGGGACAAAGTCAGCGGGTGAGGAAGTGGAAAAGAGAGAGGTGGGTGAGGAGGAGAGAGGGAAAAGTGGGAAATCGGAAGTGTGAAACATGCCTATAAAGTGTTCCCTTCCCTTTTTATGGGTTTCAGTGTGCCATATGGAGCCGCTGTCCCGTTAAAAGAGCATTCAGCTGCCATGGCGCCGCCAATCTAGCATCCGCCCCGCTGAACCTCAGAGAGCCCTCTGCTCAACTGACACACAGCACATGTGTCCACTAGCCAGGGCCCCAGGGAAAGAAGGGAGGCAAAGGAGCATGGGAGACGGGCTAAAGAGATGGCAGGGGTGTTACACAGAGTAGACCATAAAGCAGAGGTATCAGCATCGTTGTGAAGAACGTACTCCTATAGGGAGAAATGCTGGAGCTGGTGAAGACAGAGCAGGCCGGGTCAGATTAGAGGAGAAAGGGGCACTAGGTTTACAGAAAGATAATGGCTGACAGCGCTACATTATAGGAGGAGGGCAGACTCACAAAATGAGAACGATATGGTTATTTAGTTGGTTGCTCAAGAAGACGGAGAATGAGGGAGTGAGGAAGCGGCGTAATTGCAAACACACCAGAGTCTGTTCCTAATTAGGGAAATGAATGGAACAAAAGCGAGATGGAAAGATAGGACGGACACAGTCATAGATAGATAGATAAATAAATAAAAAAGAGAGAGAAGGTAAGGAATGAGGGAGAAGTGGAGTCTGTATCATTTGTTATGAAATGTTTCTAAGTTCTTAAGCCTCTGTATCATCAGTATAATATATGTGTGACCAAAGTATTGCGCTTAGTAACCAACTTCAGCAGCAGCTTAGCAAGGGAAGCCACAGCCACCATGGAGGCAGCCACAGAACAACACCCAGACCCAAATTGAGCCTTACAGCCAGACCTCAAGGAGTCAATGCTCCCCCTCCCCCCCCCCCTTCTTAAAACCCCCTTACTCCCACTAAGGCATCGTCCCCAGGAGGCATATGTACGTACACTATGTCTTTTAGCTCTGTTACTGTGTGCAGGTGGTCTGTCTAGGACAGTTCTGGTCTGCTTGGTTCAGAACTCCCCTCCACTACTTTAAAAACCTGCTGACCGGTGCTTCTCTATTTTATGTCTCTATCTGCCTCTAAATAAGTATGTGAGGTATGGCTAGTCTCGCATTGCCAGACCTATCTCCACAGCGCTGTGAAGTAATGTCTGGCAACACCATGCATACATTCTAGGATAGGAGGAAAAAAACGCTCGGCAAAATAGTCTTGGGAAGGAACTTCTTTTGGTGGAACATTTGCACCCCGCAAAAGAGAGCGCCACATACAATATTAGATGAAGTTAAAGTGATGGTTCGGAGTAATTTCACCCTAGGGTCCTTTGCACCATGACCTCGAGCCATACACCCCCCCATAAGCTTTTTTCACCTGGGTCTAACATTGGGAGCGTTATTATAGAGTAGCGTTATCAGCTGAATAGCTTAGCGCAGGGTCTAATGGACCCATGTTTGTATCTCGTAAATGACCCCACTAATAATGCCCAAAATGATACCAAACGTCTACACTAGTACAAATAGGTTATGTACTCATAAAACGATGGATTGGAAAGTTTGTAAGTACACCAGAAGTTTATGTAAATAACACTTGCCTGCTGGCTTCTGCTCTCTGCTGTTGTTGTTGCTGCTGTAAGACGAGTGCTTAGGGACATCTACAAATTACAACACCGAAAAGAGATGCAACAAAAATATTTTTTAATTTCACTTTTTTTTTAAGTAAGTTCTGTAGTATAACTAGCAGGAGACAAGTAATAATTGAGGTAAGTTTGGAGACATTACCTTATTTAATCAATAAATTAATAAATATTTTTGTTGTATCTCTTTTCGGTGTAGTAATTTGTAGACGACCCTAAGCACTCGTCTAACTGCAGGTAGCAGCAGCAGCAACAGAGAGCAGAAGAGAGCAGGCAAGTGTTCATAAACTTCTGGTGTACTTACAAACTTTCCAATCCATCGTTTTATGAGTACATAACCTATTTGTACTAGTGTAGACGTTTGGTATCATTTCGGGCATTATTAGTGGGGTCATTTACGAGATACAAACGTGGGTCCATTAGCCTCTGCGCTAAGCTATTCAGCTGATAACGCTACTCTACGCTAACTCTCCCAATGTTAGACCCAGGTGAAAAAAGCTTCTGGGGGGGTGTTTGGCTCGAGGTCATGGTGCAAAGGACCCTAGGGTGAAATTACTCCGAACCATCACTTTAACTGTTCACACAATACAGTAAAGTGAGCTATTTAAATTAGCTAGTAGATGGTTAAACCAAATTTGCTCGTACCAACGTCCCAGTTAGATAGTAAATGCCCTAAATGTATTCTTTATAAATATTTAGAATCATTCCCCAAAACAACCCAGCAGGTCTTGCCATTTTCAGCGTGGAGCATGTAGACTGATATGTGACTGAACAGACATTTCAACAGGAATGCTCTGTCATATGAAAAATAGGCCGATTTCAAAATGATCCTCTTCCCAGTCTAAAGTCTAAAGTAAATTAGAATGAAACCTCACCAGTTGATTTACTTCTTGCCAGGCAAACCTTCCACTTCTGCAGAGGGAGCTACTCCACTGTGCACGGGCAGCCAAGCAGACCCCGGCCCAGTACCTGTCCCAGCATGAGCATCTCCTGCTGAGCACTACCATGGCCTCCTCGCCAGACTCCTCTGAGCTGCTGATGGAGCCTCCGGAGGCTGTTACCAAGAGACACAGCCCCAACAGGTTAGATTAAAGTATACCATGGTGGATGATACACATACAGCCTTCATCTTTCTGTACAGTTTTTAACCCCACCCCCACCGCTGTCTCTCCTTCAGAGCTAAAGAGAATGGTTTCCACGAACGTCCACCCGCAGCCATGGAGCCCGCCGCAAAACGAATTTGCACCATTAGCCCTGCTCCCCGACACAGCCCCGCCCACCCGCTGCCCCTCAGCGCCCAGCTTCACCCGACCCCTCCACCCTTGCAGCACTATGCCCTAGATGACATCGCAACGCCACACATCCTACACCGCGAGCACAGCCAACGCATGTTGGAGATCCGCGAGCTCAAAGACAGGCCCAGACTCCCTGGTATGTGATGCTTATTAAGTTTTTTTTTTTTTCATTTTTTTTCTTAGCATTTAGAGTTAATGACTACTGACATTTTATTTATTCCTGAAGAGAAGTTAAGTCTCAATCTGTCATGGCTGCTGGTAGTGAAAAAAGTTCAGTTTAGAACTATTTTTTCTCCTCATTTTGTGGCAGTAATAAATGATAGTTATAGGCTACCATACATCCTTGTGGACATTTAACCAGTTATTTAATAACGTAAACTTTGATTATTCAAGAAATAACATTCCTGTAAATTACTTAAATACCATTATTTATTTATTTTAATCTGTTTTTTTGCAGCATTGTGAATGCAAGTGGCTGATTAACTAAGATTTTAACTTGCTTGCATGAAAACAGACACACAGCGATAACGGGTGGTCTGTGTGTTTGTGTAGCCGTCCCCGTATATATCGCTGGAGTCCACATGTGTGTATAAACAGAGCCATACTGTCCAGGCAGGGAGGGTTAGATCTACTCTGGTGTATATCTAACCTCCATTTGGGGCTTGTCAGCAAGCAGTGGAAACAGCAGTAGCTCACACACACACACAGACACACACACACACACACACACACACACGTACAGAAACACACCTTGATATGTTCATGGGAGAGGTGCTGTGTTTACGAGGCCTTAGTCCCTTGTCTGACAGCCTCCCGCCCGCCTGCCGCCACAAAAAACACACACACACACACACACACATACAACCATCACACACACACACACACATAAACACATCAGTCACACACTTGTGGCTTTGAACTGATGAACACTGATGAGAACCAGGAGTGGAGAAGAGGTTGAGGGGAAAGCGCGCGTGTGTGTGCGTGTGTGTGTGTGTGTGTGTGTCATTCTTTTCAGCAGGCCTAGTGTGCATGTGGCCTCTTGTTGGCTGTTCGTTACTCAGTTTTAAAAGATTGTGGTTTGCTATGTCTTTGTAGTCAGTGTGTGTCTGTGTATGGACATGTATCAGGACATTTTGGGGCTCTGCTTGAGCACAAGCTTGTGTGTGCAAAGTATTATTGCTGTTAAATGTACAATTAGATATTGCTTAAGTCAGTGTGTGTGTGTGTGTGTGTGTGTGTGTGTGTGTGTGTGTGTGTGTGTGTGTGTGTGTGTGTGTGTGTGTGTGTGTGTGTGTGTGTGTGTGTGTGTGTGTGTGTGTGTGTGTGTGTGTGTAATGGTCCACAGTGAGTGTCAGACCGGCTGGTTGTGTTTAGAAGTGGAGCCACTCCACTCAGCCTGAGTGTCTCCCTACTGGAATGCTGTGAGCTCCAGGAGGGGAGGTGCTAAGGGAGACGTTTTTTTTGTGTGTGGTTGACAGCTGACTTCCAGATGTGTGCAGGCTCTGGGTGCTGGAAGTCTGTTTTGTATCACAGGCTTCTCCTTTTCTTGTTCACCCCACCTTTCTCGCTCACAATCCGACCAGTCAATCTCTGCATCTTTTGTTTCTTATTTTTCGCTCCCAATTTACTTTACCTCATCGCTGCCACTCTTAATTCTGGATGTAAGAGTCACATCTCTTATGCTATGTGAAAAAATTAAAAATAAATTCCAATGTATGACCATCACAAGATATCTTGTGGTGAAATACTGAAGCCGCTGTATCTAAAATCAAGGAGTTTTTGTCATCAGACACACACAAACCTTTCACTCACTTACTGTCACTTGTGGCTTCGCTACATTAAAAAGAATGTTAATCACGTTGGCCTGTGGTCTGTCTTCTGTGTGTTTTAATCAGGCACTAACGGAGGCTACCGCGAGGAGCCAGTGGACCACAGACTGACAGACAGAGAGTGGGCTGATGAATGGAGGCATCTGGACCATGTAAGTTTGCAGACAGACACCACTACTGCTAATGACTTGTGATATAGAAAGAATGTAAAATGTAATTTGTCTTACTGGGGTCCTACACTAAAGATTTTTTAACTTCTCACAGCATGAAAGCAATGACACATCTCTAGCACATCTGGACGTTATACATTGAAGCGGGGAATTAATATATAATACATACTGGCCTCAAATTATTTTACATTTAATGAGTAGTGATAAGATTTAGATATACTTATTTCATAAATAGCCTTAAAGCACACTCAAGTCAGTAACATGTTGTGTGTCCTTCATCCTCTAGGTGCTGAACTGCATTGTGGACATGGTGGAAAAGACACGGAGGTCAGTGAGCGTGCTCAGACGATGCCAGGAGTCAGATCGCGAAGAGCTCAACTACTGGAGACGGCGTTCAAACGAGCAGGAGGACCCTCGCAAAGGCGGCTCAGGCTCGGCTCCCTTCTCAAAGACACACAGCCCCCACTCTGCAGAGTCGGGTGGGTGCCACTATTTTTCAATTCAATTATGTTGGTAGAAGAAAACCAATAGACTCTGTAACTCTGTTGTCATGTCTGTGATTGGCGCCTATTGTGGTCCACAAAAGAAGATTGCTTCATGAACCCCACGATGAAGCCAAACCAATGGAAATCAGTTAGTTGTTAGGCATAAGGGGTCAGTTCCACCCAAATAAAAAAAAAACTCATTACCATGCAGTTTTATTTGCCCAAGTTTTGAGAACTGCTTATTTGGGCAATTGAGCCTTTTATGGTAACTGTAAAGGAACATCATAGACATCAGTCTCAGATCCTGGAAATACAGACATATCTTGGCAGAAAAAAAAAAACAATATTGGCAATTCACACTCCGGAGATTAGACATTAAAAGTCTTAAATTTGTTGCAAAACCTGAACTTAAATGCTTTTTTTAATTTTTATAATATGATATATGTTGATCTGAACATTCGGAGGTGTACTTACTGACCATGATGCTGAAAGGTCTGAACACCAACCATTACAGCCTTTCTTCTATTTCATACTATTTACTCCATCTGGTGGTTATTTAAAGAACTGCAGCCAAGTCACAGTGTTAGTGAGTCCTCCACAGTTAGTTCCATGGTCTGCTGTGTACTGGCACGGTTCTTTCAGCCTTGCCTTCCCCCTGCTGGTCCATAGTCACAGACAGGTGCCAGGACTTGCCTCGGCCATATCGGCCACAGAAGGGCCGTCCTGCCGTCCTGCAGGCTCAGAGACCCAGAGCTGGCTGACTCGCCTGAGCACCATCTGGGCCCCCAGCCGGGAAGCCAGCCTGCCTGCCTGCCTGGGCTCGGGTGGAGGAAAACTGTAGTGGGGGTGGAAATGGCAGCAGGGAGGGTGTATGCACTGCAGGCCTGGTTGAAGAGAGAGGATATAAATGAAGGAAAAGAGAGAAAGCAATGGTGAGATGGAGGATATAAGAGATGGGGAACGAGGCGATGAGCCAGGTGGCTGTGTTGGAGAGGCAGAGCCCGGTAGAGACACAGAAATGAATGGAGATGCAGAAGAGAGAGAGAAATTTGAGGGACAGACAGAATGTTGACACAGCTTGTTGGTCCGCAATTCCCTCCAAGCCAGACGCATTCCTTTCTAAAGCTGTCAGATCTCAGATCAGTCCAAGACTCTGATAAACAACAATTACATTGGTCGTGTGGCCTAGATATGCAGACTTGTTTGCATTGAGGATAAAATAAAAAAGACTGCATGATGAAGATAATACCACTGTCTGCCTCTGTGTAAGCACCTGTTACTTTGATTGAGCTGTCAGTCACAAAGTCAGCCACTATTTTTACAATTAATCATCTTAATATCTTTCTAAGCTGAGGCAGGTGCTAATCCCTTCTGTCTCTGCTTTCCCGCAGACTCCCAGCGCGACTTTGCTCCACGGCCAGGCTCAGCATACGTTACAGATGAGATCTGGAGGAAAGCTGGTAAGATCACCATCAAATTTTAAAATTGAAATCATTGATGTGTTATTGACAAAAAAAAAAGAAGCTTATATATTTATCTAAATAAAAAAGGTTGATCATAATGCATTTTATTCAAGCAATAATCAAGATTACAGAGAAAAATAGATGACGTAAATGTTTGGAACACACATAACATGAAACTACTGATCCATGGTCTGTTTTTGACTGATGCGATTGTGCAGAGTTTAAACTTAGAACACTTGTCTCCCCTGATATATAGAAGAAGCGGTGAATGAGGTGAAGCGCCAGGCCATGGATGAGGTTCAGAAGGCAGTAGCAGAGGCTGAGCAGAAGGCTTTTGAAATGATTGCTTCTGAGAGGGCTAAAATGGAAAAGACTCTGGCTGACGCGAAGAAGAAGGCTCAAGAGGATGCCATCATGGTCATCAATGAGCAGGAGGATTCCAGTGAGGTGAGCAGAGCTATAGATTGTGGAGATTCTACAGTATCCTGCAGTCATAGTGCTGCATTAAAAAGAGTGACTCTGCATACATGATTATTTGTTTTTACATTTATCTTACAATTAGCCTAGATGTACACAATCATACATACAGATGACTACATCCAAGTGACAGTCTAATCCACACCTAATTATCACCTGCTGTCTGACTCAGCTTTATGGAACTATACAGCATCTTGCAGTTCACTGTTTTGGTTCACTCCCATTGCTCTTATCAGTGTTGTGTGTTAAAAAGCTCTAAAACTCCACTGTTCGCCATTCGCCCAACAGCAGACAGACAAAGACATAGTGGAGCATTTAGCAGCTAAAAGGTTGGCTATTTCCCTCAGGGCTGGTGGAGAGCAAGACAGCGCACAAATGAGAGTTAATGTCAGACTTAAATACATCAGGTGGCAAGGAACACAACTTTATAACAGCAGCGTTGCTCCATATCTGTCTGATTTGTAAATTGGCAAATGTTCGGTTTCCACTCTTACTCTGGAAGAGGCTTACCTATGTGAGAACACAAATCTGCATGTGAGACACTTCTTTACTCTCTTTACATTCCTGTAAAACTTAGTCGTCTCTCCTTTCTTCCTCAGTGTTGCTGGAATTGTGGCCGCAAAGCCAGCGAGACGTGCAGCGGCTGCAATGCCGCTCGCTACTGCGGCTCCTTCTGCCAGCACAAAGACTGGGAGAGGCATCACCTCATCTGCAGCCCAGGACTTCAGGCTCAACCCAAACCAGTTTCCGCCATCACCGCAAGCAGGGCAGCAGCAGCAGCAGCAGCCGGGGTGTCTCCTGTCAGTCTGGTCGGGGTCAAGGCCCCCGACAGCGTTTCTTCAGTCTCCAGTCCTGGGGGAGAGAAGGCTTTGGTCGCTTCTCGCTCCTCCACCCCTTCCACCCCCGCCTCGGCCCCTGAGACCAACGGACACTAGGAGGTGAAGGACATCAGTGGTGAACGTGTCACCTATCCTCTTTCTTACCGGGGAAGAATTGAATCCGCAGCAAGAGGAAACTATTTGTGGGTTAAGTTAGGATACCAGATTTTTCATCATACTCTTTGGCAGAAAGAAAAGGACAGATTATGGATGACTGTTTGAGTGATATGTCAACTGGGACTTTGGCTTTGGCAAAGAACAGAAGGACTCGTCTCGAATGCATCTATTGGATGAACAGATCTCCCCGAACAGATGGAAACGTGTCTGTCGTCGTCCAAAAACCCCAAATCTTGGATCTGCGAGGGGCTGAAAAAAACTGACGATTGATCTGAGTGTATCTCCGGCCGCGGGGAGGAAGTTATAAAGGGGAGACATATGAGAAAAGACAGAGGAGATTAAAAAAAACCCCCCCCCAATATTCTCACTTTGATGTCTATAGATTTAAGATAGGGAGGTGGTGGTGGAAAATGTAAACAGTGTAATAGTACCAGCCATAAAGCATCTGTCTTCGTCCTGTAGGAAAAATCTGACCGTAGACCGTAAGAGTCGTCTCTGCAGCTCCTCCTCCTGTATACATAAATATCTGCTCGCCAACTTCTTGTCAGGTTTTTCATGTGTGAATGCGTGTGTCAAACGGTTGTGCCGTCAGTGAATATTGTACAGCATATGATAACTTTTGTCAAAGCAATATTAAAGTGAAGTGTTCAGGTATCACAAGCCGTTTCTGCATCACCAAAGTTTTTAGTCGCTAAAGAGAGAGTCGTCCTTGCCTGTAAATGTCCTTGTGAATCAGAGATAATTATACACTAACCCCACATCATATGTACTTTTATAATGACTCTGGTCACTATTTTAAATGTCTGATCATCAGTCATCTTCAAAGAACAGAGAGAAAGGTGATGGTGATTGGATGAAGTAAGCGCAGGAAGAAGGAAGGAAGGCAGAAGATGAAGTTAAGACTTTATTGTGGTTGCGGTTTCATTTTGGCACTTGTTTGCGTCACCAGTTTGTGTGTATGGCGGGATCGGATGTTGCTCCAAATCTTACATCGTTGCAATATTTGCATCGGACAGCTTTTCAAGTACAGTTTTTTAACAAAAGGAGAGATAAGGGGTGACAATTAAATCTGTTTTACTTCATTTGAAATCATCTAAAGGGAGAAAATTCTCACTGGTTGCTTACATTGCCTCGGTGAAGTTTTAGAGCAGCGACTCTGTCCCACGGAGAATCTCAGGAGCAAAACTGTATTTGTATGCACAGATCATTCTGTTTTTCTTTTGTCGCAGTTAGGTTCAAGTCAAAAGTTTATTGTAGTCTGCTGTTACGACTGAGACATTGTTTTTGTTTTTCGTTCGTTGTAAGATGACTTTGTAAAGAATATTATGAGAGAATGCCTTTATTTTGTGAGCCACGATTTTCTTTGTTCTTTAAACACGTTCTTTTGTTATGAGGCATAACTTCATATGAAAAAGATATCTTGACATGAAGTATGAAATAAAGAAATAGAACTACTTCAACATTTTGTTTTCTCTGATTGACCTCATATTAGGAATATGTGATGAAGTAAAGATCAACAAAATAAAACACCTGTCTATAGATCTCACAACTAATTTACTTGATCAATGTTAAAAAATGTTAAATATCATGATACAAAGGCCACATATCCATATATATATATATATATATATATATATATATATATATATATATATATATATATATATATATATATATATATATATATATATATATATATATATATATATTCATGAGAGCTGGTTGTTTACACTACAGTTTGAGACCCAGACCCAGGATTCTCGTGCCGTGGACGCAATCCATCGCAGAGAGTCACGTGAGGACGGTTCACTTCGTCTTCTCTGGCAACCAAAGTAAACCCACCCGAGAGCGAGCCAGCAGCGGCAGCAGCAGCAAGAGGCCAAACTGGATCAAGAACCAAATCAGCGGTAGGAGCAGACAAGGATTCATGCAAGGGCGTAACTTTGGGTACAATATGGTGGGGTTTGAGATCTCTACTTTTGAAAATACATTTTATTTTTAAATATCAAACACTTTTCCATTTCCTGCATTCTGTTGAATTTTTCTGCAACAATTTGTGCCTTTTCGACATCAATTTATGGTGCAAATTTCTTTATGTCAAGGAAATTATAATTCGATATTTGGCTGTGGGGGGGGTTGCACTGGCCAGTTTTGATTATTGGGGCGGTTGTAATTTTTTGGAAAAAGCTGGCAGTGCTGAAAAGTGAATTGCGAAATAAGACTGCTTTGCACATCACAAAAGCTCTAATTGTGCCACAAAGTAGATAATTTTAAAAAGATAAATATTAAAGGTATGTCATCATATCAGAAGAGGACACAAAATCAGAATGCTGGCTAAAGTAGTTGTACAGTGTAAATGAGGTGTACCCATGTAACGCAGCTTTTTGCTGATTGGCTCTCATAACGGCCCAGATGTGATTTCTCCCCTACTATGGCCACGCCAAGACCCGCCTTGCTATTAGGGCAGATCTTGGCGTGGCCGGATGGGTAACACACTGCCATGAGTCCATGAATACAATTGTGTGATTACTCCACATTTTCTTTGTGATATTTTGTGATTAAATTCTGAATGGCTACAATGTCTTCCTCTGAGGTAGAAGCACACTGTAAGTCAATAGTAGTCGAGTGGAGTTGCATATTAAGTGGTTTGGGGTCCTTCTGCAAGTAATTTTGGGGTAGCCTACAATTGGTTCTGGCCACAGGCCAAGCAATCGGCTCATCGGGCACTGTACTGAATATATATATACAGTATATATTATTCTTTAGCTGAGAACATATTCTAATTTTAATCATGTAATACCAAGAGCACTGTTGCTTTAATTTTGTGCTATTTTAAACAGTGCACTTAATAATTCAGATATTTGTTGCAGAACAAATATCACTTTGATACTTTTCATAAAGAAGTGAAATAACATTAACATATTATTTATATATCACTTCAATATGTTTAAAAGTGTCTTAGAATAAATCAAATTATAGACAGCAGTTGCTTCTTCAATAAACGTGTTTTACTGCACAAATGGCGAGGTTCTTCTCAAAAGCCACACACGTCTCTATTTTCTGCATCCTCTTTGTCTGAATGTTGTAAATCATTCAGTGACTCCTGTTCAAATATGCAAGAGGCATCTTTGAATTCAGGTATGAAATAATAAGAAGCCTCTCCCAGTGATTGAATTATTCGAAAGTGGCTGGAAATTCATGCTAAATGTGTAAAAGTGTAAATGTTTTCCACCGCTGAAGGTAATTAGAATTCAACGCAGTTGCTAAAGTTCTGTGCTAAAAGGAACGGTGTTTTCAGGAGAAGAGCACACTTCAACAGTTACTGTAGTCATCACTGTGTTTCACATCAAAGAAGCTAAATATTAATTCAAGCAGATGCCAACAGGCAGCAGAAATATGTAATATCGTATGTAACCACACAGTGGCAGTATAAGCTATATTTTAATAAGTGAAGCGTCATTGCTTTGAATCTCCTTGCCAAGTCGGAAGATCCTATATGTGGGTGACTTGTTGCAAAAGTCTGTGATGAAAGGCAGTAGGTGAATACCAGTAGTAATACCACACTGTGAAAAAATACTTCATTACAAGTAAAGTACATTTATTAATTCTTAATCTGCAAAGAAACTAGTACCTGCAGCTGTCAAATAAATGTTGTCCTCTGAAATGTGGAGTAGAATTATATAAATACAGCATACAATGGAAATACTCAAGTGCAATAACCTTACATTTGTGTACAGTATATGAGTGACTGTACTTGGTTACAGTCCACCACTGTAGATATAGGCATAGTTTTTAATTGCCAATAATACATCTTAACAAAAGCAGCTGCTGTTTTTGTAAGCATTTTTCCAGTTTAAAGCACAGGTCTACAAAAAACACGCTTATAAAAGTGTATTTACTGATAAGTTGATCTAAAAATGAAACGTGACTCATCTGTTGTTTGTAGAGGTAATTGTGTGCGTCGGCATGTATGCCAGAATTAGCATTGTTATTTGTTTCGGGGCCTGTCTACTAGCAGAATCGTGACGTCTGTTTTATCCTGAAGATAAGATATTAAGTGGTTTCATGCAGTGGCTCGGATGTCACATGCACACAGCAAAACTGCTTGTAGGTTTCTATCTGGTCATTAACATGGATCTGTATACGCAGGTGTTTTGCACACTACACATGTTAGAAAGTATCCAGACTCATTTCCCCATAATGACGAAGCAAAACTGAAAAACACTGAACATTGACATAAGTATTCAAACTCTTGACTCTGTAATTTAACAATACAGCCTTGAGCCTTTTAGGGTATGACGCGACAGGCTTTGCTCACCTGGATTTGGGGATTTTCTGCCAGGATTCTCCGCAGATCCTCTCATGCTCTGTCAGGTTGGATAGGGGCCGTCAATGGACAGCCATCTTCAGGTCTCTCCAGAGATATTCGATTGGGTTCAAGTCTGGGCTCTGACTGGGCCACTCGAGGATTTTGACCGACTTGACCCTAAGTCACTCCTGTGTTGTCTTGGCTGAGGAGAGGCTTCCGTCCGGCCACCCTGCCATAAATCCCAGATCAGTGGAGTGTTGCAGATATATGTATTTTTTGTTGTATACAGTATATATGTTCTTGGGTCCTACAGCATTAAGTTAACATATTCAGTTTGATTTACTCACAAAAGCTTGGCAACCAAAGTAAAATTTTAGACCAGTGGGCTGTTTCACAAAAGCAGAATAAGGGATTAAGCCGGGATATTCCAGTTATCCTGGATGGATTTAGCCTTGACTTGGTTACACAAAAGCAGAGGCACCTAAGTTACCATGGAGATTTATTCTTTACAGCTGCACAGATTAGACTAGGTCAAGCCTCACTTTATCAGTTATCCTGGATTTATAAATTCTGCTTTTGTGAAACAGCCCCCTGATTGTGACAGTAGATAACAAGTCAAGGGATCACTAAAGTTCTTATAATAATCCTGAGGGGAACATTGATATCTGGACCAAATTTCATGGCAAAGATCCAACAGTTAAAAGCCAAAAATGTAAACCTCATGATGGAGCTAGAGAAAAACTAGGATCATCAAAGTCAGTAGGATTTATCATCTGGGGAGCATGCATCTCTGTACCAAATGTCATGGCAATCCATCCAATAGTTGTTGAGATTATTTATTTTCTAAAACTCTGTTCGCTTCAGGAAACAACAACCAGAACTTCAGAGCTAGCAAGCTACAGGCTGAAAATGGCAGTTTTAAGAAAATGAAAGTAAAGAAAAATAAGGTTTACAACATTACACTCTAAATTACACACAGATCCAGTGCATTACGCAAACACACTCAGAAATGTAGCTATGCACAGGGAGCTAACATTGTGTCTGTCACCTCTGGTCAGCATGATGCTTAAATTATATGATGGTGCTGAAGCATCTGTCGCAGTTTGTCATCACAAAGAGGCAAAGAGGACACTTGAGCTGTATCTTACTCCCATGCTGGACGTCACATGACACTAAAAAACCCATTTTGAAGATAAAACTCTTCTTCCCCATCTGTCTTTTTCACATCTTCACGTCTCTCCTCACAGACATTTTTATTACATTCTCTGTTCCGTTGGAAAATTTGCAAGTGGTTCTTGACAGAACGCTTTTATGAACACTTAATGTACCTCAAGGACAGGAGTGACACAGTAACTGATTTTGAGAATGTTTTTGTAGACTGCTGCTGCTGTGCTGGGCCTACTTCGTAACAAAGAGACACTGCATGAAATGTAGCTTTTTGTATGTTCTGCATAACACAACAATGATCTATTTAACAATCAATACAGAAACATTTGCAAAAACCCAAGTCAGTGTAAGTGAGTCTTGGAGTAAAGAAGGACGAGTGACTCAGCCTTTGAGAGGCGAGACGCCCTTTCAACGTGTTACCTCCCACACAATCAAGTTTCCAGGGTGAAGGAAATGAAGATACTGAGGCATGAAATAGGACAACAGCTGTTCCTATCTCACCTTTGGCCCACAGTCTTTGGGTTTTGGTGGAGATAAGTTGCACTTGAACATGTCAGACACGCAACGATAATTTATCATCTTGTGTCCTATTGTTAATCTCAAGAACTTTCTCTTTTTATTTGCTGTTCTTTGACTTCACATATGGTTGTATAGTTGTGTCCGTGAGCTGAAACACTCTGACAGATCAGATTATAAAATACCTTGTGCCTTTGTGTTGACATTGTTCAAGGTTTTCTGCTATCTCCTACATTCACAGCTTTTATTCTTCCAACACAAACACAGAGAGGAGACACAAGCGTTTGACTTTGGATGCCTTCTTTGCTGCCTTCTGCACAATAAAGTAAGGAGGAGGAAATGGCAATAAGGAGGAATGAAACAGGACAACAGATGTTGCTTGGTCACCTTAGCCGAGGCCCTGGGCTCTCTGAAGTGATGACCTGTGTTTGCCTACATCAGAGCCAAGGGCACCTGCATGTTTTTTTCCTGCTGGAGGAGAGGTACACAGTGGTATTCCAATAACTGTATGATTTGTAATAAAAACTAATTGGCTATTCATCAGTGTCCCACTTCCCTTTCCCCCCACAGAAAAGCACGCTTTAAGAACAGAAAATTAATCATAGGAAAATATGATTTAATTAAAGTAAGTACTGAAATGTGCCATTTACTTTTTATTTATTCAAACTGATGTATTGAATTACAGCTCACATGAGGCATCTATCCAGCAAAAGAAGTCAGTCGGTGCTTATGTTGTTTCAGTATCTCATTGGAATATGCAACTGCAAGAAGAAATCTTCTGAGACTGTTCTGAGGTTGTATGTTCAGAGAATAATGCATTCCACAGGGTTCTCACTATACACATTTCTCATCCAGCAGCAGCAACTGCAACCCCACATTGTCTCAAAAATGGAACAGAGACTCAGTGAGTTAATCTCTGCTGTATCTCCAAGATATATAATAAATCAGGTAGAACGCTGTGTCTGTAACTGTTTGGCTTGGAGAACATCAGTTATCACGAGATAAATACTGTATTGTGTATAGCAGCAGGTTATTGGGAGCTGGAAACATTTTGTTAGATATTCTGAGGTGTTTACATTTAGAAGCACACTTCTGATATATTTATAGTTACACCCCATGTTTTAATAGTGATAGTCATTGTTAGTGGCAGGGTCCACCATTCCCACACTAGATTCAAATATACCTATGTATGAGGAATTCACAGGGAGCCTCACTGAGTTTAGATATTCTCATTGAAAGGAGTATTTCCCAAATGTTGACTATTCCTTTGACTTCAGAGGAACAGGTTTGAATGAACTCTATTGAAACACTAGTGTTTTAATCGGTTTTCTAGCTACAGTTGCTTTTGGGAGAACAGTTGAAAATAGGAAGAGAATTACTGTAAAATGTACATGATTTGTTTCTATCAAATACATTTGTATCCTTCATCTGTCTGTGACATCTGCTGGAAATATTCCTCTGAATTCAGATTTTTTGCTACCTATAATTTGCTGTGACTTGGACCCTTCTCTCCAGCGTTGGTAATATATGGAGTGGTGGCACTTGTTCCTAAGCGTTCAACAGATGAGGAACAGGAGGTGTGGGTACACCTCCTTTCAGCCTCATCTACATGGCTGTCCAGATTGCCACTATATATTCATTCTGTCTTACTAGCAGACAGCCTGTCTGACAGGAGGCTGAAGATGATGGGGCTTCAATTCGCCTGTAATCATGCAATCAGATGTTACAGCCCCAAAGTCCCTATACTGTATATATATATATATATATATATATATATATATATATATATATATATATATATATATATATATATATATATATATATATATATATATATATACTGCAGTGCAATGCTGCTACATTTGTTTTGCAGTGCAATGCTGCTACATTTGTGTTGCAGCATTGGAAAGAATAAAGCCTGCATTTGTAATGGTGTAATGCAGTGGCTCCCAACTTCTTGTCTGAGTTTTAAAACCCCAGGTAATTACTAGCATAGTAATCTAAAAACACAGCTTGATTGAACTGCTCACAACTCATAGATATGCAACCTGGCAGCCTGTCTCATGAAGCATACATTCGAAAACCTACGAAAAGATAAGCACTGTAATTCTTATGATTTCCACGTTTGTGCAGGAGATGGTCTGGGTGACTTTCAAGCCAGGGAGCCGAGTTCGCTTGCCAGGGGAAATAAAAGACTTTCACCTAGGAAATGCGTGTTCCTTGGGAGAATTTTAATACAAATCACAATCTTTTTAATACACTTAACTAGTCGTTTCGGTGCCTAAAATATAACTTTCGTCACCACGTAACACTCACTTTTTCTTGCCTAAACGTAACCATTATCTCCGCCGAAATGACCAGCAGCTCACGGTGCTCTGTACCCGGCTCACTGCAGTCTATTCTCAGTAACTGAACCACCAACTACCGCTGACCTGACAGAGCACCATGCGGAGCACCGCAGCCGGTGTTGCAGAGCTCTGTAGCAGCTAAACACATCTACTAACTGCCGCTGCTACGGCGAGCTGTGACGGAGGTCTGTAGCTGCGTCACAAACCTTTAATCCTCTTTAACTTGGTAAATTTTTTTAGTTCATTTCAAGTCTGAGAACAAAAAAGCCTGGAGAAACCTATTGTAAATTACCTCCTGACACCAGATGGCAGGGAGACGAGTTAGCAACTTCCTGCTGAAGAAAACCGAGCAAACTATGCATCCAGAAATACGTCTTAGGTAAAAACCAGTGCTAAAAAGACGATTATAATTTGATTCGTCACTCGGACAGAAATGTGACCCCTGCGATGTTACTTTGTGTCAGCTGGATGCATGTTTGCTAACGTGTTGGCCAAAACTAAATTATCAGTTGACAGTTTGTCCAATGAATGCTGTGTGTCAGCATGTTTGGAATTATTCTACTCCTCAGTGGCCCAATTAATGCAACTTTACTGTAAATTGCTCTGGGAGAAGGGAATCTTAAAAAGTGAGTCTTTAAGTTAAGTGCACTAACAGAGAGATTCAGAGGCTTTTTCACCTGTCAAAACAATTAGTAGCTTTAATGATTTTATTACAGTTGTTTTTTAGTTTGTTTACAATTGGTGGGGTACATTACGAAACCAAGACACAACAGAAATAGCTCGATGGTATTTTAAGCCCCCAACGTGTCCTTCCAGGCAACGCTGCAACCGTTGACTTCAAGGCACCTAACCCAAACCTAACCCTAACCCTAACCATAACCCTTGCCTAATCCTAGTGCCTTCCAGGAAGGAGACGTGGGGGGCTTAAAACACCAATAAACACAGAAATATGAATATATCTGTGTTCCATATGTACAGATGGAATACTCTACCATAACCAAAATAAATACATTAAATATATATTCTCTTCATAACTTAGTGATGCAATAAAATCTCCTCACAAAGTGTTAATTCCATTTAATACCCACACTTTTTGAGATACTTTTACATTTGAGACAAAGAGTGTGTCTCAGAGGAGATGTAACTAATATAAATAACTGACCACTAGTATATACTGCAGATGTCAGGGCAGGGGTAGCTTTTTTATCACTAGCTTTTTTTTGGCATTCTGTGCACATGACAGTAGCTAATGAAAGAATAACAGTGCTACAGTATCATACAGCACGTACAGCCAGGAGCTAAAGGAACTATTACTGAAAGCTCTTGGCCACAGTCATCAGCATGCATGTTTAGGCTGCAGAAACCTTCATCTCTTCATCCTCTCTGCTGATTCTTCCTACTTGTACTACTGTAATTGTATTCAAACAATAAACAACTCATCAAAAGCACAATGACACTACTGGCATGGTAATTTTCATCTCAATTGGATGTGCTCTAGTAGCCTATACTAGCATCTTTTTGGTTGTTCTCCACTGGCATAATACCAGACAAACACTGCAGGAGAGAGGAGGCAGAGTAAGAGACAGGCTTTTGCATTGCAGAGAATCAGTCACTTTCAAGTCAATATCGGCTATAGCGTGCAACTATCCCTTCTGATATAAGCGGCACAATAATAAGCTGTCGTAGACAGAGGAACATTAAAAGATGCTGCTGGAGAACGCTGTATGACGCCATTGTCTCTGTCTCCTGTTGTTTTCAAACACATGGATGCCTTTTAATTTGTCTGTGTGTGTGTCTGTGTGTGTGTGTGTGTGTGTTTGCATGTTACATGTGTGGGTGAGAGGGTTGATACACCAGTGTGTCTTTGTCCGTGTGACAGTGTAGGCAGTAGATGTGACATTCTGGATTCACTTGCTAGTTGTTAGTCATAATCCACCAGGAAGCTGAGGAAACACACATACAGAGAAAAAGAGTTAGGTCACTACACACCAATCTACTGTATAACTCGATTTATGACTCGTCAGGGTACATTTAAAAATAGTTCATCTAATTTACATTGTATTAAGCTCAAATTTTTCCAATTTATCAGCTAAACATTTCCATCAGCAAACTAACGTGTACATGATTTTCATGATTTGGGGATGGTGACAATTAAAACATTTAATCGCAGGAAAATCACAGCTTTAGAGATAAGATCATGAGGTTGTGTGCACATTGCACATTGACAATATATATATATATATATATGTTTTCAAACTTCTTCTTTTTTGATAGTCAAAGTGCAGCAAACACAGGGCAAATACAAAGCAAATTAATTTACAGTATGTACCATGGTGTCCATTCCAGTCCAAGAGTAGCACTTGCTTACTTTGTGAACAGATTCTTAGTGGTAACAATGTGGTAACAATGTGGTATTGACAGAATAACAATGTACGTATGTATGTTAAAAGACCTGGCTGCTAGTGCAAAGCACCTCCTGGAAAAAATATAAAGGCAGTGCCGGGTGACTGTCTCAGACACACAATAATAGCCGCTGCTATGAGCAGCAGAATGTTGTATTTTATTTATTTTTCTATTATTGATTCCAGAGTCGAATCCTTCCTGGGCTTCTGACGTGCACTTTGTAAACTATATCCTCCCTCTTTCTCCCAATCAGGGCACTGTTATCCTCAGCAGCAAGTAACCTACTAATGATGTCTCTCATTGACAAGAACAGACTATGTCTCAACGCAAATGTTCCACAAGAAGCAGCTTAACAGCTGTTTTACTGAAAATGCTGCACAGAATGCAAGCATCCCTACCGCCAGATTACAATCACTTAGGGCTGAAGCGATTCCTCGAGTATCTTGAAAAATTCAATTATTAGAAATCACTGACGCAAAGAGTTTAATCCATAAAACTATATGCAACCTGCTGTGTTTCACATGGATACTTATAAGTGTCACAAGTTTGGGATAATTTCAAGCTGAAACAAAACCAAAACTCTGTAGAGTGCAGTGCGTCAGTGTTTCAGCATCTCAGCAGAAAGCATCCGATCTGACGTTACTCACCCAGTCCATGGTAACGTTAACATTAGCATTTAACGTAAATCAATATGATTGCTAGTTAAGATCACAAACTGCATAAAATATGGATGTAGTATCCGTGACGTCACCCATAGGTTTCTGAAGAGCCACAATTAAGCTTAAAGTGGGCGGTTCCCGTTGGCGATATTTCTTTTCCTAGAACGGCAAAGGCATGACCCACATTAGATGTGACCCGGTTAGTTGTTTATTTTAAGAGACCTATCTTATTTTCTCTTTTGTATATTTACTATTGCTCTTTAATAAGGCAAGGTAAAGTAAAGTAATTCTTATCCAATTACTTTGTTAATCGATGGAATAGTACACTCGACTACTAAAATAATCGATAGCTGCAGCCCTATTACTGGTTGTCAATAACTCTAATCAAACTTCTAATTTTCTTCTTCTTATTAGTATAACTTATAAATAATTAAACAAACGCTCAGCCAATGCAACTACAGTACAACCAAGTAAATGTGATTATTTTAGTGTCACATTCAAGTTTCACTCTGTGTTCATGATTTCTTTTTAGTTTAATTTAATCGAATATTGACAATATTAATTTAAAATTTACATTTTTGAGGCATATTTAAATTAGTTATACATCTGGAAACATATTTCAGTTGTATTGTAGATTTTTCAAAAACACAAGGTGAATTTTTGCATTTATCTTAAATAAGCACTCAAAGACTAGAGGATGTTCTAGTGACTCGCCCTACTTTAGAAGGTCGCCTCTCCGTCAGCTCCACAAATGTTATGCTAAATTGTCTATTTTACAAATACTAGTTGGGCTTTATGTGGTTGACGTTGGAGACAGTCAGCATGCATGCGAGTCACAGATGTGGAAGTAAACAACCACGTACAGCACCTAGCAACGAGAGCAACCCGTGCAGCCCACACAGCTAAATCATCATCGACAATGGACGCAAAAGAGGCAGAAATAATAATTAACCTCATCTCTTTCTGAAGCATATTTAGAGGCGTGCAACAAAGGAATAAAATGTCAAGACGAGAGCGAAGAGTCATGATTGATGCCTGGGCTGGAGTGTCAGTGATCCGTGCTACTCTGCCATGTGTTCGTCCTGCTGAGGACTTGATGATGAGAAGCTATGTGCGTCAGATAGAAGTCACATTGCCAATAAGGTTGCCTGCTGAACTTATTTCCACATGCAAATGTGTCTAAAAAAAGGCAATACACACAGATCTGCAAAACATCAGAACCGGCTCACTGTCAACAGCCAGTGTGAACATAACCCAGAGTGTTTGGAGAGCATATCCCCATATGGCATATTTATTTATTTGGAAACACTGAATATTTGCACAGTGAATGCCTTGATTTGAAAACATTTTTTACCTTTAGGCTCCCCAAATTCTCAAAGTGATTTATTGTCAGGAGGCCAAAAAATTCTTGACGCAACCCCAATTTCTACAGATAAGAGGTTTTAGTACATCTAAACATATAAAATACCTGGATGTCCTACTGCATCCGGTTGGGTTTTGCTGTATGCAAGCCAGCATGCTTTTCTGGCTATTCTGACCCACAATTCCATGCGCAGCATATATAAAGGCAGATGCAGTACATACTAAAAGTAAAAAGAAAAAGTATGTGATTTGGAACTCAGCCTTGGATTTCGAGTGTTGACTGTTGATGTATTGTCCCAAAATGCAATGCAATGAAGGAGCTATACACAGCTGAAAATGTAAGATGGTGGTAGATGGTATTGAAACAGATCCAGAAAGATTTGTGGCAAACACAACAGCAACGGTATTAAAGGTCCAATATGTAATATTTGTACTGTAATAAATCCAAAAATGACACCAATGCCTCATCAGATATTAAGGAAACATGTTAAGCTGAAATACTATCTTTTCTGACAACAATGCTAATGTCAGTATTTTTTCTTTTTGAAATTTACATTCCGTGACGGAATTTCTGTTTATGTTTTGATCTGTGTGTTGTTATCAACGGCCCAGTTTGACAGCCAGGCCGGGTTGCCAGATATACCTGTAAAAACGTAAACCCAGCGGGCTACAGCTCTAACGGTAGTACAGCCATGAAAGCAGCAAACAAACGAACAGGATAAATGGAGATAGATTCTACCCAACCTAAAAAAACAGTTGCGTGACCAGAGACGTAAAAACCCCCTGGTAAATATTGGAGATGTATTTCAAAGATGGAGACAGCTTAGATCCCAAAAGGACGCAGAATTGGCTCATTTCCTCCTGAACAGGTAAGCATAGCTACAGGCTAATTTATCACAGCCACTAGGGACGGGCATTTTAGGTCATTTCAATATTTGTGTACTCACATTGAATTATATAGCTAGAGTACCCGAGTTGGTTACTCGCAAAAACAATTGAGACATAGCCAGTAAAGTGATCCCGACTGGTCCTGGCTAACGCCGCCATGCTAGCCCTGCTAACGTTACCGGGAGGACCAGGCAAGCGGGCCATGGCTGTTTACAACGTGTAGTTCCAACCCGGTCTCACGGCAGTTCGTGTAAATATCAACGTTATTCGTAATCTATTGATACGTGTTCACTGAGACGTTTTTCTCGTTTTTTACGTGTAAATGTCACGTTATTTTCTCGGGGAAAGGACGCCGAATGTCACGTTATTTTCTCGGGGAAAGGACGCCGGGAGGCGGCCGAAAAGGAAGCTCCATAAGCCGGGAGGCGCCCGCGAGGCGGCCCTCCGTGAACACGTATCAATAGATTAAAATAACGTCACATTTACACGAACTGTCATGAGACCGGGCTGTTCAGTCGGCATGGTGGTGGTATTTTTAGCGGTTCCTATTGTAATTCTAAACCGAGGAAGTGTGCCTGACTGGCGTGTGGAGAGGACGGTGAGGCTGTTGTGTTTTTAGCAGTTCATACTGTAATTTTAAGCCGAAAAAGTGTGTCTGTCAGTTGCTTACAGAGCTCCGCGTGAGCACGGGCTTTTATGACTGTAAATATAGCTAGCATCTAACGTTAGCTTATCCGCTGTGCTGTGGAGTAATGTCTGGCTATGTGAGAATAGCATCTAACGTTAGCTACTCCGCTGTGCTGTGAAGTAATGTCTGGCTATGTGAGACTAGCATCTAACGTTAGCTACTCCGCTGTGCTGTGGAGTAATGTCTGGCTATGTGAGAATAGCATCTAACGTCAGCTACTCTGCTGTGCTGTGAAGTAATGTCTGGCTATGTGAGACTAGCATCTAACGTTAGCTACTCCGCTGTGCTGTGAAGTAATGTCTGGCTATGTGAGACTAGCATCTAACGTTAGCTACTCTGCTGTCGTATATATCTATGCTCTGCTGTGCTGTGAAGTAATGTCTGGCTATGTGAGAAAAGCGTCTAGCAACATTGTTGTGAATGCTGCGGTCTCAGCCTGGCAACCCCCGTGAACTTCGAGTCTGGGCAGGAGGGGGCGGGGGAAACGACTCTCCAGTATTTTGAATTGGTAGTGCAGTAACTATTTTAACCGCTAGCTGCCAGTATTACATACAATATTACATATTGCACCTTTAAATGTTTTACACAAATTCTACCATTTCCTGTTAGTACAACACAGTTAAACACTTTGCAACATGGCCCAAGATGTCGAAAGATAGGCTGAATAGACAATGTCTAAGCCTTGCAATGTGTTGTGAATGTGAGCAGATCCCTGAAATGGATACTTTTGGCAACCATTTACAATTCCACTATCTAGCGAGGCTATTTTTCTAAAGATATTCCTCAAAAGACTTGGAATTGCTGTTCGGGGGAGGAGCAAGGCTCTGTTTGAGTGACCCAGCACAGTATAATCACAAACGACTCTGTAACAGCACAAAAATGACAGATCAGAGAGGCAATGAGCAGAATTGCTAGCATCCTCTCAGCACCCAAGGAGTTTGGGTCTAATGTGCCATCACTGTGCCAAAACTGGATGCGTGTCATATGAAGACACCAATGGCAAAATCGTGATGTCACGATGTCTGTGGTCTTCATCGTTTACAACGTACAAATATCAGGATATTTTTCTAAGCAGACCTCTACACATGTAAAGGAGATAAAGGAGGTAAAGGAACATCCTACATAAACACATGACATTGTACAAAACAATAAAGTAAAAGTAAATGTCACAGAAACTGTATGCTACAACTATATCTCACTGAAAGTCTGACTTGCATAATTTTGGAGGTTTGGATATATCTTACATGTGTTTATCTCACACTGAGGCAGACATAAATGCACTTACAGACACACATATACAAACCTGGGAGCAACATGGTAGAAACTACTTCAGCATCCTCCAACATGTCAATGACACAGCGCTGAAAGTCTTTACTGCTGTTGGACTGCAGGTAGCTATATAGAGACAAAGGAAGGCGCAGAATACAAGTAAAAAGAGAAAAAGAGACAGCTTAGAGGAAATCAGAGTTAAGCATCACTTGTAGAAAAATTAATTGTTCATTCCTGTTTATGTTAAAATTATTTATATATATTATATATTTAATGTTAACTGTTGATGTTTATGTTTATTGTATGTTGACATTGGAGGCAGTAAAAACTGTACTATGAGTTGTTAAGTTTGCAAAGAGTAAATTAGTTTGTTTGACTAAACAAACATGTAAATGTTCATACTAGTTATTGAAAATCTTTTTTTTTTTTTTTAAATCACATTTTTATCAAACACAACAGTTCTGTGCGGATTAATATATATTCATTGATATGCTTTCGCCATGGATCGGTTTAAACCATACATCCGTGTGTCTGTGTATGTGTGCTAACTGAGAGATGGGCCATCTGCTCATCTTCACTGGTGGGGAACATTTTCATCAAACAGTTAAGAGTGCCAAACAGTCTGCCAATATCTGACATACAATACACACACACACACAAAAATACTGACCTCATCCAGGAGATGCGGTCTTGCCAGAACTCATACATTATGTAACTCAACTTTCCCGGGAGCTTCTGAACGGACACACTGTCATCAGGATAAAGAAGAAAAGTAGAGTGGGGCAAGAAAAGGGTACAAAATTACTGTAAAGAGAGGTTGCACTTACCAAGGATCAATACGTAAATGAAAAAGTCTGAAGAGAGATGTCAGTTATAACTCGCAGGGAGCAAAGCTTCTTGCAAGACAGCAGATGGGATTACAGTAAAATTTGCCCTAATTTCTATACAATAAGTTAGTGACAGTGTCACTTTGTGAAAGTATTACTGTAAATGGTTATTAATGTAAAACAATTTAATTAATTTTCAATTAAGCTGCTCACAGTTCGGGGTCTCATAAAAGCTGCCATAATATCCAAGGACGATAGATGATAAAATGATAATGCGAATGGGAATATTTCGTTGACACTAGCTGTCTATCCGTTTTGGCATAGTTGGTACAATTCAAACCCCTGATTCAACTTTGCTTCAACATTCAAAAAGCTACCTCAGCAGCAGAGTCTAATACAATGTTGACAAGATATGTTGCTTTTTCTGACAACAAGCAAGACACTCACTGCAGGTTGTCAGAGTGGGCTGCGGTGGCATCAATGTAGCTCTTCAGAACTTTCCGGAAGTTGTCAAAATCTTCATCGGTCACCGACATCTGCCTCTGAACAAGAAGGATGTTCTGTTGGGAAGGATACAAGAGAGAGGAACATGATGAGATGACACACTGGCTGCCAAAGAAGTGTGTGTGTGTGTGTGTGTGTGTGTGTGTGTGTGTGTGTGTGTGTGTGTGTGTGTGTGTGTGTGTGTGTGTGTGTGTGTGTGTGAGAGTAGGCTCACACAACCCAGTCTCATGGCAGTTCGTGAAATGGTCACATTATTAAATCTAGTTTTTGTTGTTTTTCGTGGTGGCCAGCACGAAAACGTATTTAAATGGGAAGCATATGTCGTGATGGTCAAACTACTCAGGACTTTTCTCCCCCGGAGGCCGGGGATCACGTCCCGCGTGTGGCGTCTTGTTTCCCCGTTAACCGTCCCGTTATTGTCGTGCGTTCCCTGCGGTCATCTCCCGTCGTGTGAGGCGTTTGCTTTCCCCGTTAATCTCCGTATAGACCATTTCGTGCTGGCCACCATGAAAAAAACGAGAAAAACGTCCCCGTGAACACGAATCAAATAGATTAAAAATAATGTGACCATTTGACGAACTGCCATGAAACCGTGTTGGCTCACATCACCCCCTGAGGTCTAAGTGTGTGTGTGTAGATATTTTCAAGATACTTTTAAAGTGTTTGATGACAAACTGATTCTTACTTCTTGAGGGTTCATAACTCACTATCACTAACATGTTAATGGTACATCTCTTGGTATTGCGCTCACTTAAGGCACTTTGGCAGTACATTCAGTTTTGTTTGTCAATGTATCTGAAAGCCAAGTGGAAACAGCTGCACACAGTAAAATGGAGGCACTAACTGTAAAGCAATCTAAGTGAAATTTAAGGACCGTTCGTAAATTCTAAGCTATAAAAAACACAGCAAAGTGATTAGATAACACAATGCTGACACTACCTGCACAATCAGGTCTCATTTACACTGGAGACACTGGGGATATGTCCTCACCACTTGGTCGCTTTTGTCAAATTTTGAAATTTGTGAGCGCTACAAATCTCCTGGGAGAGGACCTCCAGACCCCCTGCAATGTATGTGTCCCTGCCCTATGTTGAAATTAAATCTAAGCTCTTGTATGGTTGACATTGTTGTCCATTTTATGCTGAGTAGCCCTATTTTTGTAGTTTGTATTGCCCTTTAATGGGTAATTATGCATTTTAATGATCTACTCTAACCTCATACCGATCCCCATATTACATACAAAAATGTGTTTTTATCCGAGACCTTACGTCCCCATCACTTCAACAAAAAGTGACGTCCTTGTGCACAATAATAACTGTGTTGCCAGGATACCTCATCTGTGTCATCAGGGAAGTTTGTCACTTTCTTTATATAATACACTGTGTACAGCAGATTCATGTATGGATTACTGAACTGGGCTGCCGGGCACAGGCCTAGGGGCCTAAAGTGCAAAGGGTCCCAGTCGCCTTCACTTGCAAAATGTCCCTTGAAGAGATGTGCCAACCAGGCAGACACTCAAAATTACCATAAAGAAACATAAAACGACTACAAAGAGACACAATATAACTATATAGAGACACAAAGCAATTACAAAGAGACACAAAATGAGTACATAGAGACACAAAGTGACTACAAAAAGATGCAACATGAAAACAAAAAGGGGCATAACAACCACAGACAAAAAATTACTACAAAAAGACCAAAACAATTACAAAGTGACAGAAAATGACCACAGATACAAAAACCGCAGAGATATGTGTAACAACAACAGAAAGTGGCTTGTGGAGTTCCCTGGTGAAGACAGCATATTCAACTTATCAGCTAAATGTGCCATGAAAATGTTTCATATAACACCTGCTTTCCATATCGATCCATGGACCTCCTGACAGAGGAAAAGAAAAGACACCTTGAAATCATAAAAAAAGAAAGAAATCCTTCATCGATTGATGTTCCAGATAACGAGCAACATCAACCGCAACTGGCAGTGATACAACACCCTCCTCAGGGGACTAGGAGCTCCGCCTGGTCTCCGGATGCAGCACGTCAACCTGCTGCCCTCTTTACTTTCTCAACAATTCAATGCAAGAGTGAGTCACCACTGCATCCAGTATAAAGTGAAACTTGTCTTATGGCTTATCTTTTGTAAGCACTGTTTTCACAGACTTGAATGAGTCTAACTGTAATAGGTTGGTTCATCTTCATTACAAAAATACCTATTTGTGGTTGCATGTGCCATGTAGGTTTAGTTTTGAGATCTCCTGAGATTGTTGTTGCCACCTCAATACAATGGAGGAGGATGGATCTATTTCATGATGCTCATAGCGTTTAAAAATGACACGGAAAAAAGCGAATAACCCACAGTCCTCGTTGTGAAGGGTTGTCATTAAAAATAGTATGAATGAGAAGTGCAAATTTTCAGTGTTCTGAGGAGCAAAGAAATTACATTCAGCTCAATTGTATTGCAGTGGCAGAAACATTACAGGTAGATAAATCAAAACCAATCAGCATGACCAGACTCCACGAAAGGCGAGTGAGAAAATATGTAGTTTGAGTCTATGTGCTTTTATTTCAAAATTGTTTGCTTTTTATTGGATTTTATTTTGGAAGGATAACTATAAAATCCTAAAAGAAACAGAGAAAGATATCGCTCTTTCCACCATTTTCATTTCTTCAACCAGATGGAAACATGCAAAAACACTCATACCCAAACTCAGACAATTTTTGATTTCCTCTCTCTTGTTTTAATGTGAGCCTTGTGAACATAAACTTGATTTTCATAGCTGGAATGAGCTAGAATGAGAGTAAAAGTTCCCAAAAAACACACAGACTTTAGAAATGCTGGTACAGGAGGTTATTGTATCATTTGGATTGAAAAGGAAACAGATGTGCTGCAGCTGAGTGCAACTGAAAAATTGTTTAAGTGATAGCTTGTCAGATTTTTTGGAAAATACTGTAACTACTAGGGGTGTCACAATCAGAAAGAGCAAAAAGAGGAGTCATTAATGGAGTTCAATCACAAGTTAAATACATAGCTAGAGTGGAATAACACCAACAATGGTAAAACGTTTTGAATAATATTTTCACGTTTAGAC